>NC_135080.1:7569500-7870000 GCF_051107435.1 Chaetodon auriga
CTGGTATCCTCCTTTGAATGAAGAAAAGGTGAATACTTATGTCTGTTGCATCAGATCAGATTATGACACAGATTAGTCTGTGACTCACTGTGGTGTGAATTAGAAAAACTGTGTCAGACCGGCAACGGGGCCGTGAATTTTAGTAATCTTTATCAAAGGTGTGTTTTTGTCATAAATGATGAATGATGGGCCACCGCCTGGATTTTTAAAATACTGAGCTCATGAGTCCCACCTGCTTAAGAAACTAGTCATAAAAAGAGTTTTTCTGATAAAAGTCTGAAAAATATCTCAATCTACTGGTCGGTGTCAAGCATGGAAGCTGCAGGCCAGTGAACACAAACCTTCAAACCTTCAGCTGAGCTTCTGAAGAGTTAATTGAAACACAGTGTACACTGGCAGATAAAATAATAACGTCTCCCTTAAAGCAGGGCGCTGTTGCCAACCTTGACAACGTGTTGCAACCAAAGCGCTGCCATTCAAGACATTTTGTGTCTGCTTCGAATTACCTGTATTCTGTGCACTGATTAAGAAATTGCATTTCGCAATTATTTCAGTGAGCAGTTCTCCTTCTTTCCTCGGTGTGCACTCTCCACTGACCTGAATTCTTCAGCCCCGCCTCTCTGCAGCCTTTCAAATGCCTGCTATTACAGTGAGTTTGTTAGTTTCAATCACCGTTAAGAACAAGTCACTAAACTGTAAAATGAATTGTCGCAAAGTGCTGCAATAAATAACACTGTCGTAAATGGGAAATTGGATATTTTTGGCATGTGGGCAAAATGGCCACCACTTCTTCAAATATTTCCAGTTCCAGGAGAGTAGATTGCCTTCATTTGTGTGTATCAATCAGTTTATGTTGTGCTATGTTTGCACGGTTGTTGAAACCTCATGTGAGAGTACCACAGGGTATATAAATAGTCAACATCAGTGCATTTTACCCTCATGCCAGGAGGGGAAAGCCTGGCTTCCTCAAACGTAGTCCAACAAATGCATTTCTTTACCAGCAGTCTACATATTTTGACAGCAATGTGGATTTTTCTTTACTGTATTGTGTAACACACACAGCTCTCCTGGCTTTAAATGTAACCCTGTGGCGTCTGTTTTGGTTGGATTTGTTGTGCCTAGTTTTCTTAATTCAGCCTCTTATTTCATGGCACACTTTTACATTTTGCTCTTTGGTTCAAATTACTGTATTTAACAGTCAGTGGATGAGATGATTTTTGGTACACAACTGAAGACAAAAGTATAGAGGAGAATCTGGAAATTGGAAAAGTCTTGTGGTTGTTTGCTCGGTGCTGCTGAACAGATGGCTTGGAAGTCTTAGACAGTCTTTCAGAGTTGCTGAGATTCATGACCGCCGATTTGTGGCCAAATAATGTTCCTGTATGATGTCAAATTTGTTATACTTGCAAGGATTTGGCAACTAGGAAACCTTTGGAGGGTCATTTGAATGTGCTTGCACCAAACATTTGTGACGAGAGGAGAAAAAAGCTTCCTGTGTTATGAGGGAGAATGTTGCTTTATAAATGGGTGACTGCACTCTCTGAACCAAAGCTCTTCCCTCGGCCCGTGACCTAACTGTCTACTAAATTTAACGTTTTTTTTTTTAGTCATCCAATTAACTAACAAGACAAGCAAACCAACAGAAAATATAACCATGTTGGCAGAGATAATGATGCCAGAATAAACTACTTTCATCTCTCTGGATTTAGACGATTTTCACATTTCATAAAGTTTTGACTTTTTCCATGAAAACGTCTTAGTTTTAGTGTGAACTCTTTTGAACTCTCTGTACATTTTTAAGCTTTTAAAGGGTGTAAAATGTCACTTCAGGCTATTTTTTCAGCCGACAGAAAACCACATATCCCGTCTTGTTTCTTTATGAGGTGACACATTATTTTGAGTGATGTGACACAATACAAAAGTACAAATAGTATTTATTGCAGAGCTACTGTAATGCAATGCACAGCGTACCTCGTGTGTCCAGCCCCTTTTTGTGCCCGGTGAGTTCAGGCCATTTGAAGCGAAAACTTTAAACCAAAACCAACACTGCGCTTTAGGACATAAAACACATTCTGCCTGGCAGTACTATAAAACTACTAAGAGCAGAACTAAGAGAAGAACATAATATGCTGAGCCAAGGAATGTCATGTTCTTTGGCTGTATCTTCTCTGTAAAAGTGCTGACAGTAATTATGTTGCATTGGTGGTATGCTGGGATGAGAGAAGCTTTTCATTTGTGCTCCTGTAATTGTGAGTCTACAAACCAGTGTGGGATTTCAACATTCATGCCTGCAGACTCATTTTTACCAATTATGAAGACATGAAAAGGTTGTTAAAATCAGGACAGTCCACTTGTTGGGTTTTGACAATAATTGCCTTAATTGTGGACTGTTATTTGTTATTTATTTATTTCATTTATTTCTTTTATTGTGTTGCTTCCTTCCTAAAATTAGTTATCATGCACTCAAAGTCCCCAGTCAAACTTTGCTTTCAAAACATCCATACATAAGAATATACAAACTTAAATCTCCAGTTAATTAACAAAGTTGTGTTGCTTTGTGCACAGTATTCACAGGAGTGTCTTGCTCAGGTGCTGACAACAGCAGGACTCATATGGCAGCAAAAACAGAAATAGATCTTTGCACACTGACAAGAATACACCAGTATTTTTCAAAGGTTCATGTTAATATCAATGTTTTCTGTACAAATAAGAAATTATGTATTTTTGTGTATGACACTGTGCTGTATTCTCATAAATGGACCACAGAAACAAATTCATTCTGTTCGGTCTCTATTCTCACATTTATGTCTAACATCAAATCATTGCAAATTGCCACAGATTTGGAGTAAGTTTGTGGAAGAATAACTCAGTATAAGAGCAGCATTAAAGGAAAATCAAGCATGTACGTTAAATGTTGTGGTAGAAATCCTGATTTCAATGTAGGCCAGTCATCACAACTGGTTACCAGTCTCCAGTAATGTCCATACGACTACACCACACTGTCAGAATAGACCTACAATAGTGGAACACAGAGGTCTTGATGCAGTTCTTTGTTTCTGGACATTACAAAATATTGAGATAAAGTTGGAACCACTGAAACAAATAAAAGATCAAATGACTCCAAATTTGTATACTGTATACAATATGTCTGCACAGGACTGCTGAAAGAATGGCCTGTGAAATAACACACATAATGCCACCTTGTGGAGATTATTATCATTACACAACAGTCAGGTGGCAAAAGGAAATATTACTTTATACTGAACATAATGGAGACTGCAATCTTGAAGAACTATAATTTTGGAGAGTACTCCATAATGGCCTGTTTCCTAAAATAAGATGAGGTTATTTCCAGGGATCTCAAAAGCCAGGCTTTCACACACTGCTTTTGCTCAGTGAGATATAATAGTTAGCAGTTTGCAGTGAAATGATAGGTGACAAGCATCTCTCTCACGCACACGCATACACTGCTATAACTGTTTATTTAAATTCATTGTTAAATTAAATCAAATCACCAGGAGAAGTCTCTATTTTACCGCACCAGCTGCCAGAACATCTACAGTACAGTTCACTGTCTCCTTCTGCTGCACCAAGTGACCCACAAACATCGTATCTGATGTTAATGGAATATAACTTGCAGCTGACTGAGGGAGTTGGCCTGCGCTGCAGCTTCAGGCAGCAGCGTCGGTCACATGAGATGAGGCTGATGTTGTGTCACGTGAGGTGTCGTTTCTAAAACATGGCTCCAACTAGCACAGAACAAAAACACCGTCGGCTGACTGACTGCGGTCTGTCTGCTGACACGCATCAGTAAGCATCACAAAATGGAGCCAGCAGTTACATGCCGTCCCGCAGTATGTCAGCGTTTTATAAAGTTAATGTAGCACAAAGTCACGATGCATGAAACCGACGGTGCTTCGTTAGCTTAACGCTAGCTAGCTGTCAACTGCTACAAGTGGTGAGAGGTGAGCTAAACATTCGGCAGTACGCGCTGTTGTTGGTTTTTGTTGTTATGTAATTACATTAGAGTTACATCTAATCAGTGTAGCTGCTCTTGTGTGACTTCATGTCAGGATGTTAGTAACTACATGGTGTTTTTTTCCTGCTTGGAGTTAGGTATCGTAACGTTAGCCACTTCGTTAAGCTAACTTCTAGCCTTAAGTTGATGCTACTTCCCCAATTGTCTTCTGAAAGCTACCAACTGACTTTCGCGTACTTACAACGTGAGGAAGGTTGCTATAAGCTAAATAACATCTATATGTTTAGTTTGAAGGTTACAATAAGTATTGTCTCGGTTTCAGATGAACTATGGTGATTCTTGGATGTTACCTCTGCCAGTCAGCTAGCAGCCAAGCTAACGCACAAAATTCATTCTAACTTTTATGTATTGGTGCTAAATGATCGTGTTGGGAACTTGTCTTAAGTAAAGTGAGTTGTGCATTTGGTCAGAAGCATGTGGTAAAGTCTCACTTTAAATCACTACAGGTGAACGCTTTTAGCAAACTTGCCCCAGTAGAGTAGGTTTAAGGAGCAGAAGCAGTTCAGTCATGTGAGCTGAGCTTAGCTCAAACTTCACATTCACCGACATCTCATCACTCTGTCATTGCAGAAATGTATTGTTCATCTCTGTAGAAAACAACCATCTCTCCTTGCAGTGTTGTACAGCAGTTTTGTTGTTAAAGCACTACAAAAGCAGTAGTTGGGTATTTAATTGTCTGTATATGCTTCTCAGTTATATTCTCAGACGGACAGGTGGAAGAGGACATTAGGTCTGCCCTTGATGGCTTTGATTTCCTCCTCCATGAATGTCTGAAAGTCGTCCTTGTGGGAGACAGCGAGGTGAACGCAGCAGGACATTGTGTGACTCTTGACAAGGACTGGAGGCCTGCCATGGATTGGCTGATGAATGCAGTTGAGAAGGACTTGGGGGTTGACCGACGGCAGCAAGGCCCAGGTCCCCGTCCCAGGGAGCTTGTAGCCCTTGTCCCTACGCGCTGGGTGCTGGGCCTGAGGGAGAGGAGGATCATGCGCTGTGCCCGCTTCGACAGCATCAGTGAGGCAGAAATTCGGACGTACCTCCAATGTTCCCAAGCAAAGTTGCCTCCTGGATGGACACGTGTGTGCATTCAGGGTCTGAGGAAAAGCAAGCTGAGCTACAGATTGGCCAGAGACCCCTGTCATGAACAAATGGAGTTCATGTCACAGGATTCTTATGTCAAAACCATGCAGTGTGTGTCGCAACATAATGTCAGGTACTGTATACTACTCTGATTTTCTACTGTAAAATGTGGCTGTATTTGTAACCTTATGTCTGTGTTAAAGCTCAACCAAAGTTAAAAAAAAAATCTCCTTTAAAGCTCATTCCCTTAACAATTTACAATTATTTGTGAGCGTTCATGGCTCTCATCCAGAGGGATTTAAAAACAAGCTTTTCTCTGATAATGTTTTGCAGAGCAGAAACAATTTTGTTAATTGATTACACATGAAAGTCATTTATCCAGCAAAAATGCCACACATTCTCTGGTTCTACCGTCTGAAAAGTGAAAAGTCTTCATTTTATATTAGTTTAAATTTGTTAATTTGAAAACCAACTTCTGGTTTTGGACTGTTGGGCAGACAAAACAAGTAACTGAAGATTTGGTGTCATGTGCATGATGTTTATTTTTTACTTTCTTTCGAACATGTTATAGATTAAATAATTACCCAACAAAATAATGGTTGGATTAATTTGACAATGAAAACAATCATTAGTTACAACTTGCCTTTGTGAGTTCCTTTAGTCTTTATAAGTGTTGTTTTTGCATATGAATGAGCTTTATTCAGTTGCATCCGTTTGTACCTGCTGTGGTCAGGACAGGGTTTTTCATACACTATTAGGCATTTAACTTTTGCTTGTTGTTTTTGGGTATAGGTTTCTTTACTCAGAAAGTCACACTTAACTGTTGACACTAAACTTGTTAGACAATTGTATTCTGAGAAGACATGTAAAGTAAACGCCTTGTTTGCATTGAATTTAAAGTTTT
This sequence comes from Chaetodon auriga, assembly GCF_051107435.1. Lineage (NCBI taxonomy): Eukaryota > Metazoa > Chordata > Actinopteri > Chaetodontiformes > Chaetodontidae > Chaetodon > Chaetodon auriga. The sequence continues at coordinate 7,575,524 of NC_135080.1, forward strand.
ATGTGTGAGCTTGAAATACCTCGAACACATTGGAGACAGTAATGTATCAGCTTTTTTTGTTTTCCCCCTTTTCAGGAATCTATGGCGTGACACTCACTACAAGCTTGTGCAGGCATATGCAGCAGCCAGTGAGCAGATGCATACTGCAGCTGTAGATGCGGTGCGTCAGGCTTTACAGAAGCTCTTCAATTCCACTTTCATCTCATCTGACAAAGTGTCTCCATCCCTTTCTCCAGCCAGAGAAAAGGAGAAAGAAAACTACTTGTCATCCAGTTCATCTTGCTTTTCCAAGTCCCAGTCAGACCATCTTTGTCCTAATGTTCTGCCTGCAGAGTGTCTGCTGGAGACAGCAGAGGTGCTCTATGTGATTCTACCATATACTCAGTATTCACTCCATGATATTGTCTCCTTCAGCCCAGCCAAGCTTGCTAACAGCCATGCCAAAGTGTTGTTCATTCTGTACCAGTTACTCATAGCCCTGCAGACATGTCATGCAGCAGGTCTTTCTTGTGGAGAACTCTCCCTACAGGACATAGCAGTAGATGAGCAGCTCTGCAGTCGCCTCAAGATCCACCTAGCCCATTATGAGGAACTTGGGGCAGAAGAGGATGCAAACAGTGATGTTACTGGCAGAGAAGTGCCAAAAAGTGTCCTGCCAAGGGACTACTCATGTATGAGCCAAGAGAACAAGAGACTTTGCAAAGACTGCTTTGGTGAACTCAAGATGTTGGTTCTGGACTGGGTCCATGGACGAGTCAGTAACTTCCGCTACTTGATGGAACTGAACAGGCTAGCAGGACGGCGAGAAGGAGACCCTAATTATCACCCAGTGCTGCCTTGGGTGGTGGATTTCACTGTGCCATTTGGAAAATTCCGGGACCTCAGGAGGTCAAAGTTCAGGCTCAATAAAGGGGATAAGCAGCTGGACTTCACATATGAGATGACCAAAGAGGCTTTGGCAGCTGCAGTGGGTAATGGGGTAGGTGGAAGTGGTGTAGGCGGAGACCTCAGTGGCTCTGTTGGTGCTGGTGGTGCTGGACAGCCTGACCACCTCCATGTACCTCATCACATATCTGATGTGCTCTCAGACATTACCTACTATGTCTACAAAGCCCGGCAGACACCCAAGTCAGTGTTGTGCAGCCATGTTAGATCCCAGTGGGAGCCTAATGAATACCCAGCCAGTATGGAGCGCATGCAGAGCTGGACCCCTGATGAGTGCATTCCAGAGTTCTACACAGATCCCTCCATTTTCCGCTCTATCCACCCCGACATGCCAGACCTGGATGTGCCTTCCTGGTGCAAGTCGTGTGAGGAGTTCATTGAGGTCCATCGACGCCTTCTGGAGAGCAGAGAGGTGTCCCAGCATTTGCATCACTGGATAGATCTCACATTTGGTTATAAGCTTTCTGGTAAAGAAGCTGTCAAGGCCAAGAATGTGTGCCTGCACCTAGTGGACAACCACACCAATCTGACTACCTATGGTGTAGTTCAGCTGTTTGACCAGCCCCACCCGCCCCGCTTATCTCCTTCCCAGTATGCCCCAGCAGAACCTCCTCTCCTTGGCCTTGCTGCTCTTACTGTGCCTTCTCTACACGTCCCTCAAATCAACACCATGGCTGACACTGTGGATGGAATGGTGCCAGAGTCCACAGGATGTGAGTCCAGTGCATGGACCGTGGTAGACAGAGATGAAGAGCTTGAACAAGGTATGGAAGCTTTAGACTCATTATCGTCCACTGGCTCCTCTGGTCCTGTGTCCTGCTCTGTCCCAATGCCAAGCACGACGGGAGGAAAGTTGGGAGCAGAGCACACTGCACTTACTGTATCTCAGTCCCCGAGTTCATTCCCTGGTGATTTCACAAGCGGCTTAGGCCCTGGTTTACGCAGTGCCATGTTACAAAGAGGTGGGCCAACGAACAAAAAACATGGGGAGGGGAGTCTAACTGCCACCAATGCAGAGGAAATCAAAATCACCCTCCCCGAAGGCTTCAACCCATTGCAGCCTTTGGAAGAGCTGGAGAAGTTGAACAATTTCCTGGTGAAGAGTCTGCATGCTGAAGTGTGGCATCCTGCAGGATCTAGTGACTGCATGAGAGACGATGTGATAGTTGAATCTCTACCCTCTCTTACACAGCTCTACCAAAGAGACATGCAGGCCCTTGGTGTTCTCATCGCTGAGATATTCTACTCCTCTAAACTGAGAGGACTGAAACCAGGCAACCCCCTCAGACAGCGTTTCCAAGCTGTTATGAAGCTATGCTCTGCCAGCCTCCGTGATGTGCCACTGTCTTTGCATCATGCTCTGGAGACACTGCTGCTAATAGAGAAGCACTCTGGAATAGCACATAGAGACGTACCAGATTGCCCACGTCCACTCCTTTTCAATTATGACCCCATCTGCGACGGTCTGCCTCCCCCACACCCCTGCCAGTTGTTGAACTCAATCATCTCCCCCTTTCCTTTCCCTTCTTATTTTGCAGCACTTCATCAATTTATCTTTTCCTATCACACCAAGATGGAGACTACGTCTAGTCTTCAAGGAAGAGATGTTGTCTTTCACCTGTGGCAGCAGCTTGAGACACTGTTGCGGGGAAACATCACAGCTGAGGGTCTTGAGATTCTCTTGCCCTTCATTCTAGCCCTCATGCTTGAAGAGTCCACTGCTGTCTATGCTGCTTGGTACCTTTTCGAGCCCATCTCTAGGGTGCTGGGTCCCAGAAATGCAAACAAGTACTTACAGAAGCCACTGATCAACGTTTATGAAAACCCTCACTGCCTGCGAGGACGTTTCTATCTTTACACTGACTGCTTTATTCTGCAGCTGATTGTGAGGCTCGGCCTGCAAGCCTTTCTGTCCAGCCTACTCCCCCATGTGCTGCAGGTCATCACTGGCTTTGAAAGCTGCATCTCAGGCTCTGGTGGGGAAGCTTGCAAAGGGCTGAGGGGTGGTACGTGCAATCTAGGAGAGGAAGAGGAAGAAGACTTTCAGTGTGGTGAGGGACGACCGTCTTCTGGGTCTGTCAGCGGGAATATGGGAGGTAGCAGTGGAGCCAGTGGAGGAGTTGTGGTGGGAGATTCAGGGCTGGTTGATTACGCCTCTGGCATCAGCCTCAATGACCAAGTGTTTCTCTCAGAGGCAGAGGACTTTCAGAATGGATTCTATGTCAACAGTGGAGCAGGGGTGGCTGCTGGGAAACAGCAGAGCCAGAACTCTGCAGCCAAGGATCAAGACCAGGAGTCTTTAAGTGTGGGGAAACTAAGTGACAAAAGCAGCACAAGTGAGCTGTCACTAGGCGATGGAGACTCCATGCGGGATCGAGCCAGTCTCAAATCAGCTGACAGCAGCCAGGACCTGAAACACGCTAGTGAGGGAGAGGAGGGAGGAGAGCTGGAGGAAGAAGAGGTGACTGAGACTAATGAGGGCAAAGAGGGTACAGATGACCCGGCTGCTCCCAACCTGGAGCTCACTCTCTCTGGTTGCACAGAAGCTTCAGGAGCCACAGTTGCAACTCTGGAGGGAGAATTTGTGAATGGAATGGCACTGGAAGAGACTGATAAAGGCAATGCGGGAGAGCAGGAGGAGGATGACCACGATCCATCAGAAGAGTCTGAGGAGAAAGAGCAAAAGATTCTTCTTGGTGAGTGAATTGCATTGAGGTTTATGTGAAATTGTGTTTTACTGATTCATGTCTAATGTTTTTAATCATGTCTCCACACACAGATACAGTCTGCAAAACAGTGCGATGGCTGTCAGCAAAGCTTGGACCAACAGTGACGTCTCGATACATTGCAAGAAATTTGCTGAGATTGCTTACAAATTGTTACATTGGTAAGTAACATACAGAACATACAAAGTTTCATTGCCATATTTATGTGCTGCAACACTGACAGAACCATGCTCTGGAGTTTTGTGATTCAAACATGTTTCATCTGTTACTGCTTGTGTTTCCTTCAGCCCATTTCCTTCTCGTGTTCTCTGCCTGTAGGGCCTCAGAAACACCAGTTTGTGGCCCCTGTGTCTGAGGACAGCAGTCTGGAGAGTGTGGGATTGGGCAGCGTGTATGAGAAGAAACCTGTGGTTGGAGACCAGACAGCAGGCCCTGTATTGGACTGTCTCATCTACATAGCTCAACTTTATGGAGAGCCTGTACTCACTTACCAGTACCTGCCTTATATAGGATACCTGGTAAGGGGGACATAGCAGCACTCACACACACAAAGCATCATATGGCTTTTTAAGTTCACTATTTGTCTAAGAACATTAACAAAGTGTGCTTTGATTTCTCAAATGTGTATGTTTCCAGGTTTCTCCACCTTCTTCACAGCGGCTCAACACACGAAAGGAGGCGAGTCTGCTTGGAGCTGTTGCACTTACACAGAAGATCATTGTCTTTCTCTCTGATACCACTCTGATGGACATGCTTATGAAGATCAATCAGGATGTGCTCCTGCCACTGCTGGACCTGCTCACCACCCCTCGTATGGGGTAAATAACATACATTACAACCACACACATACACTAGATGTATTTTTAGGTTTCATTACCACTGCATAGTAGTTATAGAATAAAGTTAAAAAATAGAATATATTGAATGCAGAAAATCAAGTAAAATACAGCAGTTTAAAAGAAGTGCAGCAGTGCATAAGTTTCAGGCTTGTATCAGGTAAGTCATAGCTAATTAAAGGCTGAAGTGAAGATTTAAGCTTTCTTTTTAAAATATTAAGTGAGCTGGCTGCCCTGATATCTATAGGCATAATTAACAAAGGCTTCATCACTGATTTTCTTTCGCCTGCTGGGAACCTCCAGTAAACCAGCAGCTTGACGGCAAATTCCGAACAAGGGATTTAGCAATGTATCTTCATCCTAGCCCATTGAGGGCTCTGTATATAGGAGGACTTTAAAATCAATTCTGAATGTTACAGGAAGCCGGTGCAGAGCAGCTAACACCGGACTAATGTGCTCTCTCCTCTTGTCTCTGGTTGATAGCTGAGCTGCAGAGTTCTGAATGAGCTGAAGTCTCTTAGTGGTTATTTTCAGGAGACCAGCAAATAGTACATTACCGTAATCGAGTCTGCGTGAAATCAAGGCATCAATCAGTTTTTCAGTATCTTTTTAATTTACAAATGGTCGTACTTGAAGTGTGATAGAACTGTCATTCATCCTCTGCTCGCTTTTACCCATCCTGCTGTACTCAGGTTCCCCAGTGGGGTGCAGACACGCACTGCTGTCTGTCTCAAGACACTCAGCCTGATGGCTCTCATCTGTCTGCGCATTGGGAGGGAGATGGTGCAACAGCATATGGCTGACACTCTGCGTCGGTTCTTTGCTGTTTTCTCTCTGCTGCATTCTCTGCAGCCCCAGGTATGCACGCGCACGAACGCTGCACATGGAGACTGACAGGCACCACGTTCAGTTTATTTCTAGAATGCTCTCAACAAGCATATCTGTCACAAAGAGCCTGACAACAACAAATCACACAAAGGCAGATGAAAATAAAAATGAGACAGAAACTTGGAATGCAAGCTGACTTTGAGACAGACAGAGAAAGAGAGTACATACATTTGTGAGCATGGCAGGATGTTTTTTCTTGTTGCATCAGATGATTTGAAGTTCCTTCATGTAGTTGCATCGACAGTATTTCTTTTTAAGATGGAATGGGAGATTTGCAGATGTGGTGACTGTCTCTCTTGCACTGTAGCTGGACAGGGCCCCTCGCAGACTTGTGGGAGAAGTCATGGTTGTGGACGTTTGCACATCCGAAGAGTCAAATGTCACATATGAGTTGGGGGTATTGGAGGAGCTGCAGACTGTTTTTAACCCTGAGATGGCTCATGCCTCCTACATCCCCTTCTATTGTCTCATAGGTAGGGAAGCCTCATCCTGTGCCAAATACAAAATACCCTGTGTTGCAAGAAGAAGGCAGTATACTCTGTGCTAAAATCAAATATATCCTGTGTTGTGATTTCTGTAGGTGACATGGCAATTCGAAAGCTGGTTCCCAACCATGAGCTGGTCTGGCAGTTGGCCCAATCCTACCATCATAGTCTGAGTCAGGTGAGTCCAGAAACGAACCCCACAACAGCATCCAGGGTGGAGCTACCTGCTTCCTCCATGGGTCTCTCTTCGGGTTTTGCCAGACGTGCCGGTTGCAGCCCATTCCCTGCACCCTCGACCATCTCCACCCAGCTCGGAGACTCCCTCCCTGAGTCAGGCACTTTTGGGAGCCACCTGGTAGGAAACCGCATACAAGTGTCACGTGATGCTGATTATGACGGTAGCTCAAACATGGGCTTGGCCAACTCCTGGGGACGCTCCAGCCATACCACACCCATCATCACCACTGCCTCCACCTTCACCACTCCATCCGTCGGCACAGCTTCCTTTTCTTCCTCCTGGGTGATGGGCCCCACCCTAGAGGACAGTGCCCTGAAGCAGGAGCTCCCTCGCAGCGGCCGCTCATTGCAGGGCAACTGGCTGGCCTACTGGCAGTATGAGATTGGCCTCAACCAGCAGGATCCACATTTCCACTTCCACCAGATCCGACTGCAGAGCTTCCTGGGTCATTCAGGCACCACAAAGTGTTTGGCTCCACTGGCAGGAGAAGATTACTTCCTTTCTGGTAGTAAAGACAAGACTGTGAAACTCTGGCCCCTCTATAACCACGGGGATGGAACACAGGAGGTGGAGCCCAGGCTGACGTACAGCGACCATCGAAAGTCAGTCTTCTATGTTGGACAGCTGGAGACTTCGCAGGAGGTTGTCAGCTGTGATGGTACTGTGCACCTGTGGGACCAGTTTACAGGTAAGAGATCAAGCAGAATGCATTTCTGCTCATGATCAGAACTGTGCATCTGTAAAATTGTTTATGAGGTTAGTTAAAGGACGCGAGACTCGAATCGATGGAATGAAGTAACTTCAGCTTTTCTATCTACACTCTCTCTGTTGTCCTCAGGCAAGCAGATCCGCTCGTATGAAGCCGTGGACGGGAAGAATCCCATCACAGCTGTCACCACCATGCCAGCTCCACACTGCAGTGTTGTGTTTGGCAGCGCGGATTCTGTTCTCCGCTTCATTGATCCTCGCAAACCAGGACTGCAGGTAGCAATTTCACTTAGCAAGCTCATTCTGTCAAGACCTACTCCATACAGCATCCACCAATTATCAATCATTACTGTGTTTTCTGAAATGGTAGCATGTTTTACACTTCTCCACAACAGAGTTATTCAGCCTTGACAGTGACAAATCTTCCCCTGTGTCCCCAGCATGAATTTCGTCTGGCATACAACAATGTGAGCGCTGGGCTCATCCGCTACCTGGCAGTGAGCCCTTCAGGGCGCACCGTGGCTGCAGGTTTCTCATCTGGCTTCATTGTTCTGCTAGATGCACGTACTGGACTTATTCTGAAGGGCTGGCCGGCTCATGAGGGAGACATCCTCCAAATGAAGGTATAATTAGAGAGAGAGTGTGCGTGTGGTTTTCTTTATCTTACATCTGTGTAACTGTCCAGGGCTGCCTCTGGGGAACATCATAGTCAGTACTCAGTGGTTAGTAAATATGTCCTTTCTGTCTACTGGAATATGATCTACTAGTGACAGTAAAACAGACTCCATGAGGTTTTGACATCAACAACAGTAGTTATGCATGCAATGAAAAAGGGATTTTTATTTGTACTTTTTGGAGCGTCTTTGTCTTTATTTATATAGCAGACAGTAACAAGGAGGCAAGAAATGGGGGAAGGAGAGGAGGGATGAGATGCAACAAAAGGTCTCTGGCCAACTAAATGGATAAACCATTCATTTGAAATAGTAATTTCAGCTATTTGATAACATTATGGAAAAGCTGTTCATGTCAAATTCTATCATACTATAGTATCATCGATACAATAAAAATGTGTACGTATCAAAGTCACAGTTTGACACCCACCAGACTTGAGAAACAAAGGAAGGAAAGAAAGACATAAATTAAAATTTCTCTACTGAAAAGGTTGCAGTTTGGCAGCCATCACTTCAGTTTTGGAGTGTCTTTAATGCACCAAGTAGAAGAGTGTGAAAACATTCCTTCTTTCTGCCGCATTATCACAAAAGAGTCTTTTTTTTGTCCGTTGTTCAGAATAATTATTATTCTTCACAACGTCCAAACACTACAATTCAATGTTGTCATGCAATACAATTTAAAAACTCAAAGTGGGTGAATACTAAATACTGTTTCAGGCTTTGTATGTTCAAGGTACACAGAAATATGTGTGACTTGCTGATTGTAGGATAGAACGTGTTGTTTTTGTGTTTCAGAAAGTGATTCCTTGATCAAATCGTGTCCACACACTAATTTGAACTCTTGTTACACAAAGTACTCATATTCAGCGTGTGTTTCCCAACACTGACGTGCGTGGGACTCTTAGCCGTCAAGTTGTTTACACAAGACTTGGGCTGGGGGACGCTGGTCATGCAGTGTGTCACAAAAATTGGGCGGTTGCTTTGCCAGATAAACTTGTAGCCAAGCTCTGGATAATTTCTCAATCATTACTCATTACTTTGTCCAGTTTGTAAGCATGTAGTGATTTCTGAAAGGCTGTATGAGTTTGAGGTGGGATTGGATGATGGGTTCACCATCAACTAAACACTAGTTTAAGTGTTTATTGTGTTTTTAGAAAACCTGTATATCTGTCACAAGATATTTTGTCCTTTGGTAGCCGATTTGAAGACTCGCATAGACCAGCAGAATGTGGTGGGAATTAAACAGGCTTTCCGGTAAACGGTGGAAACTTTTGGTCGACCACAGCTGTGGAGATCACAACCCACGCAGTGACAGTTTATCACTTGGCCCTGGTGTTGACTCAAACCCAGTGTTTCATTAATTGCAGTGGATTTGGAATTGTCAGGACGAGCAGTGTTGCAGTTTAATGTGCATTCAACCTGTAATTTCATAGGTGTGGTGTCAATGTTGTCTTTATTTAGTGCCATATGTGTAAAACACCCGAGCTATTGTATGACATCAGTCCTGTCCCATAAAATGTTCTAAAATACTGACCTGTTCCTGTATTGCGGCACCACTTCATATACTCAAGCCAGAAGGTGGGGCTGGACTTTTCAGTAGTCATGTGATAAATTTTTAAAAGGACGGTTTTATTTTGACATTCCACAGAGGAAGTGGTGGAGAGATATGAAGCGGTGCAGAGATGGTGAAAGTTGTACCCAGCAAATCTGCTGTCAACAGAGCGCAAGGATGAGCAAACTTTATTTAACCCCAAATTAGGTCAAGGATTGTATCTCTAGTTTTAAAGGCACAAGTTTAGGCAAATATGGACAGAGGTTACTCATTAGAAAGACCACATTGGTTCTCATTGGCACATTCATGTTACTCAGACTTCCCCTCAATTGTTGCGTGTAACAACCACTGCCTGTTCTCGCAGTTAGCTGGGACATTAAAAACAAATAAACGTCACTATTTTGTCTTATTCGAAATACATTTTCTAGGAAGTAAAGAATATCAAGCTGATTCGACTGACTCCCAACTACAGGTCCTGCGTTTGTGGGTCAAAATGGATAAAAGCAAATAAGGCTGTCGGCTGTTGCCTTATTTATCTGTCTGAATATGTGTGCTGCACATTTCTGTTTTAAGTCATTTTAATATGAAATCACCCTTAAAATCAAGTAATGTAGTTTTTTTTGCCACTTTAGAAGTATTCATATTTGTTAATTACAGGGTATTTAAAAGGACATTTAATTGCATTACAAGTAATAATCACAGTTTTGAAAAACAATGTTGTTGCTTAAGATAAGGTAAGATAAGACTTTATTTATCTCACGCCAGGGAAATTCACATGTTGAATACTTGAATTTAACATCTACAGCCTGTGATTTCCTTTCTTGTGTTGTTACTTTTCAGGCCGCAGAAGGAAACTTGGTCATCAGCTCCTCCACTGACTACACACTCACTGTGTGGAAAGATCTGGAACACAAGCCTTTTCGCCAGTACAAGTCGCAGTCCGACCCCATTCACGCCTTTGACCTTTACGGTTCAGAGATTGTAACCGGAACAGTGGCTAACAAGATTGGGGTGTACTCCATGGCGGATATCTCCCTGAGCCCTGTTAGCAGTACAAAGCTGAGCTCGGAGAACTTCCGCGGCACTCTGACCAGCCTGGCAGTCCTGCCCACCAAGAGGCTCCTGCTGCTGGGCTCTGAGAACGGGGCCATCCGGTTATTAGCGTAGGGAAACTCAGTGGCTCCCAGCGACTCTAAGCACTCTTAGCACTGACCTTGGAAGTGTCTTTGTCGTGAAGACACCAGGTGTCCGAGCTCTCTCCCTTCTCCTGTGCTTGAGGTCAATTGTACTTGAGGGGCAGTTTGTCAGCTCCACTAAATTGCTTTTTTCAATGAAGCAGCACAAACTAAGGCATTGTATAAGCTTCATGTCTGCCGAATCTTGCTACTCCGGCTGTTGGCACCGAATTTTGATGAACAGGAGATGTGTGCTACATCTATCATGTACAGTAAATCCCATGATATTTTAAAAGTCTATAGATGTATAGATAGTATATAATGGGAAATTCTTATCTTGACAAGGTCGTTTGTTCTTTTGACTCGGTCAGTTATTCTGTTCGAAAGAATGGATCAGAGGACGTGCTCAGGAAGGTGGAACCAAACACGGTTCTTATGTAGTGTTTACACTTTCCAAATAGATGCATAACAACACCAAAAATACATTGACCTCAACTTTCATTTCCCTTGATGTTAGAATACATGCGTATCCAAATGCACTGATTAAACTATGCAGTATTTGTAGATCGAATCATTTGTTTGTGTTAGCGTCACGCCGTGTTTCATGAGAGATGTTTCACATTAGATTGTTTATACTTCATGAACAATAAAAGTACACTCACTGTTTTGTCGACAGTCTCGGTGCATCTTCTCAGAGTGGGGACGCTTCAGTTGTCCTCGCATACAAGACTCAATTACCGATGCACAGCCTTTATTCTACTGCACAAGTACGGCCTGAATTGTAACATTAAGATTCTCACTCAGATTTTAAAGACTGAATGTTTTTATCCACTAATAAATTACTTGAAGTTGCTTTTGGATTTTTAAACCGTTGATTTAACAGTCAGAACCTGTAGCAACGTTATATTGGGAGTGCATATAGGCAGATACCACTTTGACTGGGTATGCCAGTTCTTTCTAATTTCTGACTACAAAAGCTAACATAGGAGCAGCCAATGCCAAGATAAACAGTTTTGTATTTTAACATTTATATGTAACTGCATATGAATATGTTGAGAAAATACAAACCAAACTTATAAATCAATAAAAAAACGTGGTTTAACTTGCTGCAGTAGAAGTTTTTGTCTCTTAAGTCCAGCCCAGTTTTCACAGAACTCCTAATGAATCTGTCAGTTTTCAAAGGCCAATAGCATCTAACAGTCAAAGCTCTCCCCTTTGTGTGATTTTTATCACTGTCATGTTGTAAAACACAGTTTGCCTACTTTTCTAATTATTTGCCCGAAGCTCAAAATGCTCAAAGTGTATTACACCTTTTGATATTGTGTGGGTTTTTTTGTAAACCTGGAGTGAAAGCTCAATACTAATAAAGCAACAAACTTGTTTTGAAAAGACAATTTGCAGTTGCATACTGATAATTGGTTACGATTGTTCCCGTATCTCTTTGAACATTTTAAGAAAAATCCAAAAAAAGCTTATTTATTAACTGGATTAATAAAAAATAAATTTCTTCCATGTTTTTTTTTTTGTGTGTGTGTTCCAGTTGTTCTGTGTGATTCACCTGGATTCATCGTGACTCCCACTCTTGCCTTCCGATCTTGGCTGAGTCACTCGAGCTCAGATTGGACAAAGTCCCCTCTTATGTTTGCAGATGGCTGTCATGTGGTCTAGAAGATACCACTTTTGCTCAGTGGTGAAATGTGACCAAATCAGCTGAATAAGTTTATTTTTGTCTTAATTTCTTTCCCTCTCTTGAGTAGTTATTGATCACAGTATATAACCACAGTTTTTAGAGAGGTCAGGTGTAGCCGTCTCTTCTGAGAAGTTGGTAATTTGTCAAAGCCAAGGGGTTCTGGGAAATGTGGGCTTGCGTTCTCTCTAATCAAATGTGTAACTCCGGTGTCAGCATTTTCTATTTGTTTGCCCACACACAGATGGATTAGCCACACTTTTGCAATTAATCTGTCATGTGTCCTCTCATAGATTTAGTTGTGTCATGACATTATCACCTGCCCATTGACATGCAAAGTAACTAAGCGTGGTAGTCTTCAATATTTAACCCTGGATGAGTGTCAGTAGCTACACTTACAAACAAATAGTGGCTTGAACAAGGCCCCAATCAATGCAAGTTGATATTTAACTGTTTGCTGAGCAAGTGCCAATCTTTCACTCTCAGGAATTCTGCCATCCTCAGTCACTTAGTCGCTCCTTTTTTGGACAAGGCAGGAGGTTTTTTTCTTATTTAAATTTAAGGTAAGATCAAATATGTTTTCATGAACTTGTTGGGACACTATTGTACATCTAAATAATCTGAAGACTTGGTGGAATGTGCTAAATGTTACTGTTATTCATGGTTTTTTCATGTTAGTGTAAGGTGTGCAAAGGAGGCTATGGCGCTATACCTGTCAAGACTTTTGACTTGTTTTTGCATGTTTTGTGTTGAATACACACATGGTCCTTAAAAGTGCATAGCCTTGTTTCTTTGAACAATGAATCTGTAATATCAGGATGTGGTTCAAGACAGGGACACACTTTGCAGTTTCTGTGAGGAGATTTTGGTGCACAAAATCCTTTTGTTTGGCTCCCATGTTTTAGGTACACTTCCAGATGATCTGGGTCCCTTTAAAAGAGAAGGCGACTAAGTAAGAAAGTGTTTGAGACCTGCAGATAATACAGCAAAGAAACTGTACGTAAAAGGTGAGAGTGATATAAGAGGTTTAAACAAGAGAGGTGTATTTGTTGTTTCATAAAAGCGACCAGGACACGTTTTTTTCAGCATAGCATAATTTCTCTCTTTCACAGTTACATTGTAAGGACATGGACCTTCGTCTGACACTCCTGTTGATCTGTCTCTGCAGCCAAGGAGTCACTGTAAGTTTCTAAACTCAGATCACTGTTAAGATTATGCTAGATTGCGTAATGTTTGCATAAATTGTTATTTTATGCTATCTGTCTGCTCAACAGAATGCTGAGGTGGCCGACAATGAGTCAGTCCCTTTGGTGCCTCTCATTCCTTTGATGCCCAGCCACCCCATAAAGGTTAGAGGCAAAGTAGAAGTGTTTGGAGAGTTTTTTTTCCTTCCCTCTCATAGTGCTTGTTGTCTCACAGCAGTCATTCTTGTAAATTCTCAGTTTGGAAAATGTGTCCTTGCACTTAACATTTTGTCATATCCCTGCTTTTAGAAAGTAGAAAACACAAGTGAACCACAAGCAGAAACTGCATATACCACAGAAGCACCTGTAATTGCAACATCCATAACTAGTAGACCCAACGGGGGCTCATCAGAGGAGGAACAAGATGAGGTTTGTCTGTCTACTGGCCGAAGCCCGCAGTCCAGGGAGGCCATCGCTGCCGCCATTCAAAAACTGGGAGTGCAGCTGCTGCAGAACCTGGAGACAACGCCAGAGCAGCCAAACATCATCATATCTCCTTTCAGCATATCATTAGCACTCTCCCAGCTGGCTTTAGGTATGCATGTCCTGCTGCAGCTCTTACATGACACATTGCACCTGATCAGTTTGTTTCCTGCACCACATTTGATGTGTCAGCAAACAAGTTTATAGTTTCCTGGAGGCCGTCACCATTCTTATCCAGTTATTGCACCCCTCTTCTTCACAGGTGCAGTAAATGAGACGCAGGAGCTGCTGATGCATCACCTCCATGAACACACTCTCTCCTGCTACCACGAGTCACTGCATAATGTGTTAGTGCAGCTCAGAGACAATGACCTGCATATCGCCACACGCATCTTCCTGCGCCAAGGTTACTTCCTGGAAAGGACACAGCTTTTGTCTAAATCACTATGCTAATGGTTAAGACTACACAGCTCCTGCTTGCAGAAAGATTTATTTTCTTATAATTAAAAACCTAAAGAACAGATTTAAGAGAAAAAAAAAGTCTGAGTGAATGTGTGTGTTCATTATGTTTCAGGATTTGAGCCAAAGGAGGAGTTTGTCAATGAATCCCAGCGGTTATATGATTCAGAGCCAGCAGTGTTGGAGAGCCTGCAGCAGGTTAACGACTGGGTAGACAAACAAACAAACGGAAAGATGACTGACTTCCTGTCTGCTTTACCGCCCAATCTGCTCCTCATGCTCATTAATGCTGTCCATTTCAAAGGTGAAATGCCACAACATTCATATAATTAGCCATGTTTGCTGAGAGTATGATCCCAGTCGAAGTAACCAATCAAATCTCCAGCGTTTGCAAGTTTTCCTTTGTTTCCTTTGCGGCTGACTAAAAGTGAGACCCCTTTTCCACGTTACTCGCAGGGGAGTGGAAAGCTCGATTTGACCCGCGCTTCACCTCCAGGGGTGTGTTCTACCTTGACGACAAACATATGGTTGATGTTGAAGTGATGGAAGATGCCAAACATCCCTTGAGTTTATTTATTGATAATGAACTGGACGCTCAGGTAAAATACAGTTTCATCACTCGCTCTTTACGGTTTAATCACTGTCCCCAAGACACACTTATACAATTTGGAAAGAAACCTAAATTCCTGTCACCATTTCTTTGTTTCCCATGCAGGTAGCGAGCTTCCCGTTCCAGAAGTTCATGAGCTTGTTGGTGGTCATGCCTTTGTCCGGCCAGGTGAATGTGTCTTCTCTTTCCGCCAAGCTGAATGTCTCAGACCTGTATAATCGTTTGCCCAAGCAGAGGGCCGTTCAAGTCAAAGTCCCCAAATTCAAACTGGAGTATGCTCAAGAGCTACAGGATGTTTTTACCAAATTGGGTAAGACCTCGTTTTTTCCATGGTTATTATGGTATTTTCACCACACATACAAATCAATTTTTGAACGTGCTTTGGACTACAATTGACCCTGTCCTCTCTGCTCTGTGTTAGGCCTTGGAGACATGTTTTCCAGTCCTAACTTGGCTGAGATAGCAGACGGCCCCCTGCTGGTGTCCAGTGTCATGCATAAGTCCAGCATGGAAATCAATGAGGAGGGTGCAGAGGCTGCTGCAGCCACCACTGTGATCATCTCACGGGCGTCCAACCCTGTTTTCCATCTGAGCCATCCCTTCTTCTTCGCCCTAATGGATGATATGACTCAAGTGCCGATTTTCATGGGTGTCATTAACAACCCGAATCCGGGAGCTCCTATCTTGCAGAGAGGAGAGCCCGGGAGCAAAGATAAAGTGGGATTCCCAATCGATAAGAATCACGTTGGCTCATTTGGAGGCCCACCTAAGTAGGCGCTAATAACTGCACTGCTGCCCCAAGGAAAACCCAGGCCAAGACCTCTATGATTGTACAGATTAAATGTAAAATATCACTTAGCTGCATCAGAATGTGTGTGAAAACATATGCTTTATTTCATTGTAGAATGAACACACTGAGGAGCCCAGTTTCCCATGTAAAAACCAGATATGTCTTTAAAAATGTCAGTTTTGCTGCATTAGATAACCCTTATTATTAGAATTAGATACAAGAAACGGTTTATACCCACAGTAAAATCAATCTTCACCTTATAATTGATTGATTAGACTTTAATCAATCAACATATTGGAAATGTAAGGTCAGGTTCACAGCATTAGCTCCACCATTTTGTATGGGGTTTGATTTTTAAAGATGTTGTCTAAGGGGATAATAAATTGAATTGTTTTGAATCCCAACCTGTCAAGGTTATGAGTTCTATTGTCTTATTGAACTAAAAGATGTGATTGTAATCTGAAGGTAAATTGATGAATCGATGAATTGATGAAAATGGGACAAGGGACAATAGCAAGGACAAGGCTGATGGTCACACATGTTTTATCCCAAAGCCAGCAATTTGTGGTTGTGGAGTTTCCTTTTTGTGTACTTTAGTGAATAACTAGCTGGTGTTTGGTGGTCCTTCCCGACCAGGTTTCCCCTTGTCTCTGTGACAAATCTGATGATTCAAGTGATGAAACTGTAATAAAAATGGATATGGGAGTTGATGTCATTTCATATCTTTTTGTAGTTTTTTTTACAGTCATTGTTATGGTTTTTAATTCATTGTTTTCACTATATCTCGTATATTATTTTACAGTAAAACAGTTTGTGGTGTAAAATAATTAGTTACTTCTTAGATGACTTTGTCAGAAAATTATGTGAATGGTCATTGGATGTATGCTAGCGCGATGACCACATTGAAAAAAACATCCACTGTACCATAATTTCAAAAGTAGTGATTTAAGAATTTCAAAAATACAGTCATCCGAGGTTTGGTTTAGCTCCAATCAAAACATTACTACGGTGGAGTTTAAAACTTCCTATTTTATTATGACATTGAACGCATCGCAGTGAGCGTCTGACGTCACGTTATATTTGGCGCTGACATTCATGCAACTGTTCTCCGGTCAGTTTTGCAGTATTTACCAGGCCATCATATCCACAGTGCTGGCAGACGTAAAACTGAAGTCAGATCAGTGAGCGGAAACGGAAACTGAAGCAACTTGGCGCTTTTGTACAAGCTGTTGGCGCCAACAGCACAATACACCAGGTACTGTCAGTGGCTGATGCGAGTAGCTGGCTGTCTATCTAACATTTCAGTAAAGTTGTAATTTTATCGGTAAATCACCTCCTCACAGACATGACGAAGCTCACAGAAGGTGCGATAGAGGTAAGGTTAAGCTTTTCAGGAAAACTAAACTAAAACATGATTTTTAAAGTGTAAAAGATGATTTGGGGCAGTTTGAAGTGCAGCTTTTGTTCAGCTGGAGTAAGCTAGCTAGCAGTCATTTGTTTGCTTTTCCACATTCTGTTATTGAAAAATTAAGCTAACGCTAGCTTAATGTAATATTAGCGTTACTGTTAGTTGCAAATTATCTTACGAACGTTATTGTCAGAGACAGTAGACGGTGAGCCCTAAGCTGGCATTGGATATGAAAGTACAGTCACCAACTTTCGGAAAAATAGTCGTTTTCATGTGCTTTCAAATGAAACGTGTCATATTTCGTATTTGTTCAATGTGAGAACAAATTAAGCTAGCTTCTCTTTGTGTTTGCAGGCTCTGTCAAACGGCACCGGTGGAAACGACGCAGTGCTCCAGTTGGTGGTGAGCAGCAAAAACACACTATATGTTTCCTCAACGTCACTGTTCAGCCGCTATATCTCTGCCTCACTTTTCCTAATTTTGGTAACACAAATCCCTCTTGTGTCCTCATGTATTTGATCACCATTTTTCGTACTGGACCTACATATATTTTTTCTACTGTGTTACATATATTCGCTACTGTGCAATTGTACATAACACTGTACTTCTATCCATATCTTACCATGTGCACTTTCAAAAATCTTCCATTGGCAGTATTGTTTTTATACTCCTTTTGTATATAACTCGCATATATAGTTGACTTTTTTTTTTTATTTTGCATCCTTCTTTATAGTTTATTTGTTCTTTTCTGTGTCTCTATATTTATTCCTGTTATTGCTGCTCGCTGTCTGTGACACCCTAATTTCCCCTGCGTGGGATCGATAAAGTTATATCTTATCTAACATGATGAGAAATTGAGCTTTTGTAGTTTTATTTACAAAACAAAGTAGGGCAAACATAGGCAGTAACTAGTGTGTACTTTCATTTTTGAATGTGCCATCCAACAAAACTAAATGAAACAAATGCTGTTTCACACCACCAGACAAATATTAAGGAGGACAAACCTTGTTTTTTTTTAAAAAATATATTAATCATTTTCATTTTCATTGTTTCAGAACATTCGCAAGATTGAGGGGGGAAATGGTCCGTCCCGCTTTCGGGTGATGATGAGTGATGGACGGCACACTCTGTCCTGTAAGTGCATCTCTAACACAGCTGTCACGTGAATATGGAAAAGCCCATTTGGACCCATAAGATATTGTGATATGTAAAATGACTTACAGTAAATTATTGTTATTTGTTGTGACTGATAATTCGATTTTATTTTTTAATTGTGTCCGGACAAATCTGGACGTGGTTGCCAGTATTCAGACAGTAAACCATATTTTTAAGGTTTTTCCGGATCATAGACCTCCTTAATACACACTGTATTATCTCATTAAAAGGTTAACGTGGTTGGCATTTAAATGGCCGGTGCAAGACAAGCGTTGAGTAACGTGCAGGGGTTGATTGGCTTTTGTAGAAGCATATGTGGAGAGTTTTTTTTTTTTATTAGACTCTGAATGTCAGATGGGTGTGGGATTGCTTTTAGGAGCAGTTATTCTCAAGAGCCCTTCGCTGAATGAACCTGGGCTGCCCCTGTGTGATTTTCCTTTCTCAATTTTCTCCACCTCTGCAGCCTTCATGCTCTCCACTCAGCTGAACTGCATGGCTGAAGAGAACAGACTGGCCCCAAACTGCATCTGCATTCTGAAGAGGCATGTGACTAATATACTGAAGGATGGACGGTATGCACTTTTTCTGTACATTTCTTCTCTTTATATCCAGACTTTGCCCACAGTCTGTGTAAGTGTGTAGGCAACTGTCGGCATATTTAAAACTAGACAGTTTTCTGCAGTGTATGGTGGTGTCTCATTTCAGGCGGGTGGTAATCATTTTGGAAATTGATGTCGTCAAGTCTGCTGACGATGTTGCTGGAAGAATTGGTGACCCTACCCCTTACACCGAGGGTAAGGCTTCAAACTACAAATTAATGTTTGTTTTGCAGCAGTGAATATGTTTATGAAGTGAGACTGATATTTATGTAAACGTCAGTCATATGTAATGAGTCACAGTGTCGCTGCAGGCTAATACCGATGTCAAATCTACCTTACAGGTCAGACTAAAGGCCCACAGTCTGCACCAAACCCTGAAATCCGCCCTCCACTTCAGCAGCAAAACAGAAATGAAAGTGAGTGCAAGTATTTGTCTTGTTCACAATTCACATTTTGTGGAAAAACACTGCACGAATAGTTCATAAATAACCAGCAGATGGAGGCATTTCCCTGCTGCTTTCTGTAATGCGGGTGACCCACGGATTCACAGGACACAAGTCATTTTGACAGCCCCTTGGAGAAACGTCTTCATTTTTAGCATTCTTAAACCTTTTTCGGGAGTGTTTTTTCCTGTAGTATTCCTGACAGTGTCATCAATAACACTGTTGATGGGCGTCTCCTGAATGCTTGGTACCATAAACCTTTAACAACTGTGAGCTGGTGTTGAAAGGCAGATGTCTCTGCCTGTGAATGTCTATCATAACTCTCTTTTTGGATGCACAGCAGAATACACAAACAAACAAACAAGCAGGTAGCACCGGAGGCTACCTGGAGACAGTATATTAACCCCCATGAACAAATAGATTTATATTTGAAGCAATGTCAAAGGTAAGTGTTCGATCACAGCAAAGTAAAGAGCGTGGACCAGGAGAGATGTGCAATCCAGCTGTCAGAAGGGTTTTTGCTGTCTTCTCGTGTGTGTCATAGCAGGTATTCATCCCTCTAATCTGCCGTGTGGGAATTGAAGTTGTGGCAAGCGCCCTCCTCATCAGCACAGTCATTGTTCATTTCTCTGTATGTGCTACTTGATCTGGGGGCTTAATTACCAGAAGTGCAGTGGTTGGCAAAGTAGGAGGACTTAAGTGGACACTTTGAACTCTAATCCTCCGCGTGAGACGCACACAAATCAAATGTGCAGCGCTTGTTCAAATGGAAAATCTCAAAGTCAGGCAGCACTGCTCTCCTGGGGAAGAGCTGCTCCAGTTTGTTATAGCATTTCACACTCTGCCCTGATTCTGTGACATGTGAATCATCCTTCTCGCCGAAATGCTGGCTCACACATCTCCAACAACTCGCTTTGACAAGATTTTTGTTTCTCGCTCGAGTCTTTCCTCTCGCTTGACTCAAGAGTCAACGGTGGTAAATTTACTTTAAGTCATTAGGTTTTTCTTTGATGAAACTTCCCTCATGAAGTGAGATAATTACAGTGATCAAGCAGTTGCAATCCAAAGAAATTGGATTTTTGTAATTCGTCTCTGATGAATAATGTATGTGCCTCTCTCCTGACTTCTCTCCATCACTGCTCTTCATGGATCATTTATTTCTCTCTTCATTCCTCCAGCAGTGAACAGAGGTTTCAGTAAAGATTTTGGGAAGAAGGCCCCATCTGCCATGCCCATTACTCCAGGGGGCAGCTCCAAAGTTGTGCCCATCGCCAGCCTCAACCCCTACCAGTCCAAGTGAGTGTGCTGCCCAGAATATGTCAAAATGGTGTGTACTTGTACAGTAACCACAAGAAAATGCAACAAAAACCTCCAGAGCATCAGCAAAACCATGTGAGGTGTTGGATGGGTTCAATATCAGGAACACAGATATGACTTAATGCAACTCTGTGCAATAGCCCTGACACAGATACAACAAATGTGAAGCTTTCTCTTGTCAGCTAAGGTGTGCTGAATTAGCATTACACTGTAGCTGACATACCGGCAATGGTGTGCACGTTGACCAAAATAACAAGCGATTGCAGAACAGAAATGCCAAAGATCTGATCAAAGTCGGTTTCTCTGTAGTTTGTCCACTAGTGAGCACTGCAGCTGCATTTTCCAGCTTTAAAATGTCCTGCTCAGTGCAGCTCAGGTCTTTAAAACAATTCAGTGTCCTAATCAGTAACGTTTATGTATTTAAAAAAAAAAAAGCTGATATTGTTTCAGATTTTTACTCTCTACTGTGTAGACAGACAGACAGACTGCAGTTGCTAATTATATATAATTAAAATAATTATAATGCAGAATTGAGACTACATAATATTTGTGTCTGTTAACATGATCGCTGTTAGATTAGGTGATTATAGAGTCAGAATTTCTCACCGGGATTTCATCGAGGGATGATATGTTGGTCCCTGACCAATCGTAGCTTGCCATCTTTCACAACCTGTGTGATGTCACCGGGTAGAGGGAGCAAGGGACCGACTTCCTGGAACAACAATCTAAACAAATAATGGTGCCTGAAGCGGTGTGTATGATGCTGGATGTCTTCTTTTTGGAAAAGCCTGAAAACACAAGAGGAAAACGGCTGTGACCTTTCCTCTGTTTCACCACCGAGAAGCACAAACAGCACAATTGCTCTTTGCTTCCACAGTTGAACAGCACAGGTCTGTCTCACGCAGGATGTGTGGATTTGCCAAACACAGGTGTTACTGATAACATTGCTCACGACTGTGTTCTCCTGAGGAGAGCCGGCGCAGGCCAAATGCTGCTGACTTCCTGGCATGCCTTAATGTAACAGAGCCATCGCTAATGTCATTAGCTACACCTGTGCTTTTCTCTCCTGTGAGTAATCAAAACACCCCTGAGCCTGTTGAACTGGAGGCGAGTAAATGATTTTAATGTGTCGTCCTTACATGTTGCCATTCATCCAAAGGGCCACCAGAGGGCAGATTATTAAAGGCCGTGGTGGTGGATGAATGAATGAAATGGGTTTGTAGGGTTACATTCTGGGTCCATGAGGTGCTCTAAAAACTCGTCTCTGCCTGGCAGGTGGACCATCCGCGCCCGTGTAACCAACAAGAGCAGCATCCGCACATGGAGCAACTCCCGAGGAGACGGCAAACTCTTCTCCATGGAGATTGTGGATGAGAGTGTGAGTGTTATTGTGGTCCCACAGTTTTTAATCTATGCACATTACCTAAAAGACCCTGACTGTTTGTAATGTATTAATCAATATTACGCTCTCTTACAGGGAGAGATACGAGTGACTGGTTTCAACCAAGAGGTGGACAAGTTCTTCAGCCTCGTTGAGGTTGGCAAGGTGAGGCGTTCCTCCAGATAATGATTCAATATGTCCCAATTATCTGCCAAAACTGTCTTTCACTGTCCCGTTAAAGACGGATTTGGCCGCATACTGTTCTAGCAACAGCTGCCAGTACTTTGTGAGTTAAACCACGGAGACTATGAATGAGTCATCTGGCTACACTGTACCCATACAATAAGCGGCTTATGATCATCTGCCAGCCTTTGTTGATCCCACCGACTGTCTGAAGTCGTATCTTGTTTGCGCCAGTCAGTCAGGTGAAATGCTCCCCAGATCTCTGATTAACACGTGGTTCGTCCATCTGTACGACACAGGTCTACTACATCTCCAAGTGCTCGCTGAAGATCGCCAACAAGCAGTACACATCAGTGAAGAATGACTACGAGATGACGCTCAATGGGGAGTCCTCTGTCATCCCCTGTGAGGACAGCTGTGACGTTCCCACGGTGCAGTGTGACTTTGTCTCTATTGGTGATCTGGAGAACAGAGACAAAGACGCCATTGTTGGTAAGGAGCATGGGTAATACACACGGGCTCTTCTGAACCCAGCCTGTGATGGTTTCTCAGTTTCTTAACATGTTCCTGGACCAGACCTGAAGCCCTAACTACATATACAAAGACATGGCACCGTGCAGAGTTGTCAAGCCTGATGTCTTTACGAGAAAGTTTGTCAACTATACAACAATAACCCTAACCCAAGTATTGTTTGATTAAGGTTGAAACTGTCACCTTGAAACCCCTCAAATGTTAAAGCTGTCATTGCTAACAGGCTAGAATATTTAGTGGAGGAATAAAATCACTGGATCTGTTCATCTTTAAGCTGAAGCCCCTTTTATTCCCCTGAACCTGCCCCATCGCCTAAAGTAAGACTTATCTTACTGTATAAAAGATTACAACTAGTTAGACCAACAAATGACATGAGACTGATTTAGACTTTGCTTGTTAGACACCTGGCATGTCCTACTACACACTGCGTCAGGGTCTTCACTGTAGGTCACCAGTGTTATTGCCCGCAGTCAAAAACTCCTATAAAAATCAAAGGATTTTTGTCCCTTTTTATCAGCAGTTGCTTAGAATGGCTTATGTGCAGCACTTGAGTGTGGAGGCAACGGGGGAATGTCGCATTCAAAGTCCCTACAGTAGTAAATGGGACTATTGGAGTGAATATTGAACGTCAGCCTGCTTTTTGAGTGCCAGTACTTGACAGGTTATTTAGAAAGCAGAAATTCTCCACAGTGAAGTTAGTTTTATGTTGGATAGTTGACAGACCCTCGCTCTTTGGGACCATCAAAGAATTGTTTGAATAATGCAAAATTTTCTTTCTGATCCCTTCATGATGACACACCTATTTTTACTGCTAATGACCCTCAACACATCATAAGTCTCTCTAGTGTATTGCGAAAAGCACAAACCAACCAAGCGATGCTCCGAGCGAGCCCAGCTCCTGCTGAGGTGTTCCCCACCACCTGATAATAAGCTATCATAAGAAGCGGATAGAGTTTGTTGCGGAAAGTAGAGCCGGATATGCTGGGAGGTTGAGGTAATTACAGTATATGAGCAGAGAGATAAAAGTGGTATTAATAATACTGATGACAGTAATAGCCTGTAGTGCAGATTGACTTTGGGCCCTATGACAGAGCCGATGAGAAAACGAGAACGTGCTGTCACAGGTAAAATGAGGTAATAATAAGGAGTCTACTTGTAATTCTTTTAATGGAGACTGCAGCTTGTACTGCTGTTTGAGTAATTTCTCTCCCACATAGCAGCTGGCATCAAACGTTAGTTTTGTTCATCATGCTTAAATGCATTTAAAATCCCTTTACTCAGTGGGGCTGGGGGTTTATACTGTAGTTTATGAGTAATGTTGGCAGTGCCACTCTTAGACTTTTACAGATAAATGGCTCTGCATCTATTATGCTTGACTGCATTGCTCAACAAAGTATGCCTGGAGTGCATTGGTGGAAACAATTAAAGCCTATTTCATGGATTCTCTCCTACATAATGGATGTCAATTCCTGGTACGCAGGCCGTTGACCTTACACCTGATGCGAAAGGAATGAATCGCTTATTTCCCAAGAGCCAATTTGTGCTGGAAGCCATGGGACCCAGAGTGACCTGTAGGCGTTAACACCATAATCAGTATTTATGGTGTGCATATGTGGGAACGATCCTGTTTGTCGAGAAAATGAAACCACATGCTCTTCTCAAGAATGTCATATGCAGTGCGTGATGCAATCTCAACGTTCCTCTCCAGGAATTGATTAAACCCATAAAAACTCATCTCTGGTCATCAAAATGACATATTTAGAAGTTTCTTTCCGTAAAAAGAAAAATCCCCTTCATGCCTTACATTGGCTTACATATAACTGTGTGTGTGTGTGTGTGTGTGTGTGTGTGTGTGTGTGTGTGTGTGTGTGTGTGTACGTTTGCTTTCATGTAGTATGTGTGGGTCTAAGCAGCCTCCACCTCTGACTACACCCACCCCTCTGCTGCTCGCCTGCAGCTTCATCTCTGCTCATCAAACACACGAACCTCATCAGCAGCTTAGCTATCAGACAGACGGGTCTGAGTAACGTTTGCAGCAACTTTCTTTCAACACCTCTGAGCTGTATAAAAGGTCCTGTCAGCATTTGTCATGAATCATCATGTAACTTGGCAGGCTAACGTTGGCTAACATTAACTAGCACACTGCATGTTTGTTTGGACACAGTCAACAGATAAAACAGGAGAAAAATAAACTTGCCGGTTGACCGACATGTTGGCTCGTACTCGCTGTGTATCCAGGATTAGTGGGTGGAACAGCGTTGGGCCTCAATCTAAGTTTTTTGGCGAAAGAGCTCTGGAAAAGGCTGATGGCTACAGTTTGGCTCTCTGATTTTTAAGATCCTTTGATAAAACATGAAGGTTCACCATGTCTTCTTTTACAGCTTTGCTACCAAAAACAACACATCTCTGCTGCCCTTTTGAAAATAGTGAAACTTGGCTCTCAAAATACTGATGCGCAGCTTGTTTCTGCATAGCTCTGCTGCATAGGTTGACGGGATTGCTTCCTTAGCTTTGTGACGTATCAAACCCCGGCGGTCTGAGTCATTGGTCTGCTGCACTTCCAAGGTGGAAAATGCTCAAGCTTGGCCTTTGAGTTGTAGTGGACATGTCAGCAAGATAAAAACCTGATTTTCATCGGTCTTTAAGTGTGACTCAGTCAGGTCAGGAATAGAAAAGTAGACCCAGCGTCCGCCGCTCATCTGTAACTCTGATTCACGTTTTTCTTTACAGATGTGATCGGCGTCTGTAAGGGTGTGGACGAAGTGACCCGTCTCACCACCAAGACCAACAGAGAGGTGTCCAAGAGGACGGTCAGTCTGATGGACATGTCTGGGAAGGTGGTGACAGTCACGCTGTGGGGAGAGGAAGTGAGTATAGACATTAGAGAGTGAAAGGTGTAATGAGGGAGAGTTGTTGTGTCTGGGGCTTTTTATTTGGGTGGAGGAAATCATGCCTATTGAAACGGTTAAGCTTGCCTCTCACAACACTTTTTTTGTGAAATTGTTTAAACCTGCAAACCTTTTTTCATTTGACGAAGGAGGGTAACCATTTACTGTGAATGGCCGGGGCTAAGCTAAAGTTGGATCACACATTCAGGGGCGAGCGCAGCGGCACGAGCACCTGCAATAAATGCTTTCAGATTTTGACGAGGCTATCTGAAAGGCGTTAATTAAAAAGGTTGTTCAACGCGTTTGCTGATCGCTGTTTGAGAATCAGACACATTCAGCAGCGGGTACAGTGCTGAATGGAGACGAATGTGGTTGAAATCGTTGACTGAACTCGCTGTCACGGGGTGATGAAGTAACTGTCCGACTGCAGTTGATTTTTACCTGTGGCTCAGAGGGACTGTGCTGAGTTCACCACCATTTCTTACCTCCTGACAAGCAGCGCAGTGTTCCCCGTTTGTTTGTTCGACAGATACGCCTTTTCCAGAGGGACTTGCTGAGATACACAAGATGTATAGTTTCTAAAGAACAATGGCTATGTCAGAAAGCCAGCGTCGGATTTTCTCGCCATCTCTGAGGGCTTTACTGCTGCCCTCGTCCTCTCACAGTTATTGTGTTTTCTCAGTTGGTGTCCTCAGGTTATTATGATAAAGAGTACTGAAAAGCTCTGAAACTGGAGCTCAAATAAACATGAAATATTTTAAAACAGTCATTTTGGAGCTGAAAAAAACATAAAATGTTATAGTTCATAGCTTTACTTCTGCAGTGGGCTGAGTTTTGGTCGCTCAGTCGGCCAGCCGCCTCGGTTTAGGCTGAAATATTTTGGATAAATTAATGCTGATTTGTTCAGGTTCATGGTTCCAGATGATAAACCCTACAAACTTTGTTATCCTTTGACTTTCATTCTAGAGCCACCGTGAGATTCACATTTGAGTTGTTCAGTGAAATATCTCAACAGCTATTGGGCAAATTGTAGCATAAACCTGCTAATCATCAGCATGTTAGCATTGCCATAATGAGCATTTAGCATGCTGATGTTTGCATTTGGCTCAAAGCACCTCTAGATTCGTAATCTCAGTACAAAAAAGTACCAACACAGACCTTGATGAACCAAGAAGCGGAAGAAGAAATCACTAATGCAAGTCACAGCAGCAATTAATTGTCTGTCCATATCTCATGTGTTGTTTAGGCAGAAAAGTTTGATGGATCTGGGATGCCCATTGTCGCCATTAAGGGCGCAAAACTTTCAGACTTCGGAGGCCGATCCCTCTCTGCATCCTTCAGCAGCACCCTGATGATCAACCCAGACATCCCTGAGGCGTATAAGCTCAGAGGCTGGTAAGTGAGCCTGACGTTCATAGATAATGCTGTGCAGAAAATTGCTTCTACGTATGTTGGAGCAGTTGTATATCCATGACAAAGTGCCTTTATAGTAGGTATGAAACATGGTTTACTTCTAATGCCAGAAGGCTCTCTGTTATGTATTTCCCCCCTGCTGGAAGCCAACTTCTCAGTTGCAAGTATTGCTGTTAAAATTGAAGAACTGAAAGGATTTAAGCAGCGAGTTTCCATTTCCCAAGTTGCACGAGTGCATGCTCTGATTCTCATTATCAAGATTAGTTTTCCCCCATTAGCCACAATGTGGGGGGGTGCCTCAATGAAGCATTACATATAAATGGAAATCATACTTAATCTGTGGAAATGTGTTTTTTACTCCTCTAATCGCCTTTCCAGATGAAATGAAATCCAGACTCATTTCTGTGTGATTATGTTGATTGTAGCATTTCTTTTCTCTTGGTGTGTGTGTGTGTGTGTGTGTGTGTGTGTATGTGTGTGCGTGCACATATTCCCATGTTTGTTTTCATTTGAACACACGGCATTATGGGGGAATAAGCCAAGATATCTTTTTCTTAAAAATCAGTGCTTAACTGTGTCCATGTAGTCATGCGTATTGCATCACAGCTGAATTTATTAGAAGTACTCGAGCCAAATGCAGCTGTAGGATTGTGCACTGACACAATTGAGGCATGTGACTCTATTCCTTGAAGATTTTCTTCCAGCGGAGGAGAGAAACATTTAAGGCTCCAGCTTTCATCTTTTCTTTGGGCTCACGTGCCAGTTCCTCATTTACTCCTTTCCTAAGTTGTTTCCTCTCCCTGGTGTGCAGCATGGCCAGAAATAAGCATGTGGTGCTGTGTGTATGTATGTTTTGGAGGTAAGGATAAGATGTTTTTGTTATCTGATTTTAAACAAAGATGTCACCTGGTGAGATGTGAAGGTTTGTGGGGCCGGCTGTATGAAGTGGCACGTGATTGATAGATGATGCACAGGTCACATGGGCAGAGGCGGGGGTTGATGCTCACCTCAGTCCAGCGCTGTGACACGCTGATTGATCTGCCGTCCGTATGGATCCCACTTAAACAAGCCGGGTCTGCACCTCCTCTCTGACATGAGAGCGAACGTCTCTGTTTGAGAGCAGAGATCCAATCGATTCTGTCCAAAGCGTTTCATTTGTTTACCATGCCTGCTCTTCACTGAGCAACCAAAGACAATAAACACATTTATTTTGTGACAAGGCCAGCGCGGTCTCTTATTCTGCTCTGATGAATGCAGCTGTGAGTATTTATACGTGATCAGAGGACCTGATCTGCATAATCAGAGCAGTGAAATGTGACCACT
Source organism: Chaetodon auriga (assembly GCF_051107435.1). Classification (NCBI taxonomy): domain Eukaryota; kingdom Metazoa; phylum Chordata; class Actinopteri; order Chaetodontiformes; family Chaetodontidae; genus Chaetodon; species Chaetodon auriga. The sequence continues at coordinate 7,603,602 of NC_135080.1, forward strand.
TTTCAGGTGAGAAAGGCAAATTGCGAAATATGCTCAGACGTGCCTCTTTAATCAGATCTCTCGGCTCATGGTAATTTCTTGATGATAGTTTTAGCTCCAACCTCTGACTTCTTTGAATTTATATTTTTACTTCATTTGATTGCCTGCTGTGAACTTTCTATTTTTTTGTTACAGGATTATTTTATATTCACATTGTGATAGAAAGTGCTCCATTATCAGGACCACTCCTGGGGCTTCCGCTTTCTTTTACCCGAACACCATTAAGTCCTGACTCACGCTTCCACATCCCCGCTGTTGCATAGGCTTTTTCACACATCCTGCTCTTTCTTGTCTAATGACAGAAGGTTGTTCTGCACTTCGTGCCATCACTTCTCACTTGGACAGCCAGAAATAATGATCCTTAAATCCTTGTGTTGGTTTATCCAGCGAAGAAGACTGGTTGGACTATGTGGCTCCTCTTTGGGTTGCAGGTTTGCAGGAATCCGCTAATGAATAGTTTAAAAGTCACCGATTGAAGGAGGACAGACCTGACTCATTACTCTGGATCCAAGTCAATCCAAGTGAGAACCGCAGTGAAGACGAGATCGTTATGCAGCTTGTCTGAGAGCTGTCACCCAGCCAGCCTCATGCTGTGAAGAGGACACAGAGAATAGCCTCTGTAGTTATTTATCTTGTTTTTTTTAAGGCTGCCTCACAGAGATGATATCTTGTGATGAGAAGTAAGTTGTCTCACTGGAAGACGGCCAGCTGTTGAATACATAATGTGTGTTTTGTTGTGCCGGTGATAAGCTTGGGTCTTAGGTTGGTTCCCGTCCACAAAGTGCGTCCCTTAAGGATTGTTCTGCGAGCCAAAATGTGATTTATGGAAAATGGAACTAGTAAGCAAATCAATTAAACTCTGAATGAATGAATCTTTTGAAACTTATTTAATCTTGCACAGAAGAACCCAGCGCCTTTTCTCTCCCAGCCAAAGAACCCTGAGCTTTTCCTCTCTCAGCCAAACAAAGATATGCCTTTACTGTACAGCCAAGCCTGCTGAAACATCATTGTTTTACTCATGCGGAGGCGTCTTAATTTGATTGTGTTTTGGCGCAGACCTTTGGGACTTCCTCAAATGAATAGTCTATCCTTGGTGGGCTGTTGACTCAAACTCATGCAGAGTATTAGCGGTGCCACTCAGCACTTTCCTGTGTGCTTATGAAAAAGAATGCTGCTTTGTGCACTAATTATCTTGATGTTGGATTAATCTGGGGTCTTAGTGCATCGTTAGCGTGCATGTTCTGCAAGCCCTCGCCCTCTTTTTGAGATTACTTGACACATGTTGCCAACTTGGCATTAAACCTTACATCAAGTTCCTCTTGGTGAAAGTGTGAAACTTTGACTTCACAGTTTGATCCATCTACCTGCGCAGATGCAGTTGTCCATTAGGTGGCAACAGCACATCTAGAGACGACGCTGCTGCCTTCTTCCAAATTGTCAGGGAGGGCAGTCACTTCTCTGTTAACTACATTTTGTCACGTTTGTTCTCAGAGCTTGATGCCGTCGTCTTCAGACATGCATCACGACAAGTCCAAGCTGACATTTTCGTTGTCTTCCTTATCATGACTCCAGCATTTCCACATGTACGGACCGCAGCATATAGTCAGGCCAGTAATTATATCAGCCCAGAAGCAAACAGTCATCTTGTGACAATGATACCTCATTATGTCATTGACTGTTATTTTACCCAAATGTTTCACTGTGCTGGATGGATTTGAAAACAAGGATTACAAGCTGAGTCACTGGTGCCAAGTTATTAGCTGAATTGAGTTAGTAACTGACTTAATGAACGTTTTAAACCGAATTTGCACTCGCTCGTTTTCAAAGTACCCTTCAACTAACGCGCCCGCACACTTTCCTCGGTCGGCTCGGTGCCATACACAGCTGTCATTTAATTAGCGCTATGCTATGTTATGCTTTGTTTTTGACAAGACCTCAAAGGCGTTTTTGACAAGACCTCAGGATTTTGGTACTAATTGGTTGGGTTCTCTGGAAATTATAATTACATTTTCTGACATTTTATAGACCTTATTGATTCATCGAGAAAATAATTGGCAGATGAATCGATGGTGAAAATAGTAGTTGCAGCAGCAGACAGTTTATTTTACTGTGTGTACAGGCCAGGCAACTTCAGTGCTTTCCTAACTAAAAATAATCTTCTGAAAGCTACAAGTTAAGACCTCTCATAAGGCTTACAAAGATGTGAGCTGTCGCTCCACGTCGGAGGGATAAATGATTTTCCAAAATAAAGATCTCCTTCAGTTTACTGGGGTCTGTTTCTTTGAACATAACAGGTTAGCAAGGAGTTCACTTTGTCTCACTCCACTATTTAAATCCCCTTTTTACCCAGAAAAATACTATAGCATAACAACTTGTCCTGTTCTCCCATGAACTACTCGGAGCTCTGGTATAGGACCGAATCATTAAAATTCAACTATTGTGACAGACTGAGAGCCCACTGATGCATGCAGAACTGTCCCGGGGTGGATGAATGACATGTAAATGTTAGATTGCTGTGCTCCGGCTCTTGTATTATACAGTGTTCTCTTACACAAATGGTTTTAGAATTGCAGCCTGTGTGCTCCCTCTGTGATGACACTTTGCTGTGATTCCACCGGTACGATGATGGAGGGAAACATGCGTTCATCCATGTTGTGTTGAATCAACTTAACACTGCAGCTTCTTTCATGTTTCTGGTAGCTCAGTGTGTGACCACATGTCACTCACTACAGATGAAATGGCTAAGAGCAAGTCACACACAACACAGAGTAATCGTGTTTTTGGTGTGTTTTCCACTCTCAGCCCAGGCATTAGAGTCTTAGCCCGGAGCTGAAAACACTGCTTACTGAGACTTTCCCATCATCCCCCTCATGCCTCTGCCTCTGACACCTCTCTGCTCCTGCCCTGTCCTTGTTCATTGACACTCTGACATTTGACATGTCTATGCCATGCACACGTGTGTCTGCCAACCTCCAGTCATCTATCTCAGTGTTCCTGCAGATAGTTTGTCTCACTGAAGGCATGCTGCTCTGAGCTGGGATCTGCTTGCTTTCAGTTGACTGTTGCACATTTCCTGCCAGGTCTAATTTGTCCTCTTTTTGTCTCCTTCATCACGATCACTGTCTCCTGTGCCATTTCTGTTTCCTGTGCTGGCTGTCTCTATGATATAAACAGCAGCAGCTTAGCAACTGGATACTGTCACAGTGGCATCTTGTTGAGCGTTTCACAGTCCTTTTGGGTATTTGTCAAATCAGATGTCCGGAGCAGCCATGTGACACTGTGGAGCCTCGCTAGTCTGCAGCCGTACCTTTTAAAAGTGTGATGCATTTTTAATCATCCCGGCTGCGTCACTGCATGTTTCTCGTCTGTCTTCGGTGAGCTGTTGCCCCATGACAGAAAACGGGATCTCCCATGTTTGATTTGTCAGAATATCTTTTCGCAAGCTCTTAACTGGGTGCAATTAAAGCAAAGCAGCGCAGGTACACTATTGAGGAATCTGGTGTCACCGTGAAGAATTGCTTACATTTGTCAGTACAAGTGGGAAATTGGCAGCCTGTGTGTTTCCCTGGCCACAGTCTGAAGTGTTAATGGGGATATTTTCAATTAGTCATGCCTCCAGGAGCAAGGCATGCTCTCTGTATTTACAACCTGACCTCCCTATTGTGCCCCACTCTGCCTCGTGGCCAACACGTCAGTGAGATCTATTGATCTCTCTGACCATTTTAAACTGTTATTTCCCCCCAACTGCATTTCACCTCCACCCATCGTTCTTCTCCATCCACCCTGCCTTCCATCTTCTTCTTCTTCCTATTGTCTTTCCTGAATTACCGAGAACATTGGGCGAAAATGGGTTTCTGATATCACTGTAACAGCCCTGACCCTGGCCAGCTCATCTGTCCCTCTGCTGTTGATTCATTTCACAAGCCTCTCGGCTTGCCTGGTTCTCAGCTGAGACATCTCTGCTTTGACAAACACAAATGGATGCTGCCTGGAACAAGATTTTTTGTACATTTTTTTTTTTTTAAAGATAACTGTTAAATGCAGCCTGGTGACACCTGTATGAACGGCAGCGTGTTGGCGTCTCCTGCTTTGGTTCACATGTATCAAAATGAATAATTGCTTAATTCCACGTCAGAAAACGCCTGTGATTCCACTGGAAGCCCCACACTGCGTTTTCAGAAGGGTCCCGGAACCGAGTCTATTTGACGAAAGCTACGTCACGCTGCGCAGAGCCGATGAAGCCAGACAGGAAGTCAGACACAGGAACAGCGTCGACAATCCAGTCAGTTTTCAAAATAAGCCGCTCTGTGCAAAAAATAAACGCAATTAAAACAGACAAAATAAGAAACCATTGAACTACGTCGCCTGCTTTACCCACGTGGAAGCACAAACATCAAGGAAAAATGACTAAATCAACAAAATCTGAGAAAGTCAACAAAATCAGGCGTGTAAAACGCTCCGCTTCTGAAACGCTCTCTTTGGGGAATGAAGCTGTGTGGAGGACAAAAAAAAAAGTGTCATGCAGCCGTGCCCGGTGGAATCAAGCCATTTAGCTGTGGTCCAAAACTGGGCCTCAGCATACAAACAGCATGAATCTCTCAAGTGGAAGTGCAGCTTTCTTAAAATGATTTCTTCTATCTGGGTAAACGTGATGGACTGTAGAGTTTATTAAAGTATAGAACTGAAAGTAATGAACTTCATTAATGACAGAATATTAATCTGCAGCTGTTGGATAATCGGTTTTTACCTTTAAGTCCTTTTTTTCAGCAAAAACTGCAAATATTGAATTATTTCTGCTTCTCACAAGTAAATATTTTCAAATTGTCTTCATCCCCTAGAATATTAAAATCTCGGTTTTGGACTCTTAATTGGACAAAACAAGCACTAGGAGTGTGCTGGCTTTCAGAAGTTGTGATGCTCATTTATATGTATGTTTTTTAGTTTTAACCATTTTCTGACATTTTATGAACCAAGAAATTAATTGGAGAAATAATCAGAAATGAATATAATGTCGAGTTGCAGTCCTACGAGACGAGTGCAGTGACTGGTATTCGCTCTCTCTCACATAGGTATGACAAAGAGGGCCACTCCATGGAGGGACAGTCCCTGACGGAGATGAAGGGTGGCAGCGGGGGAGGAAACACCAACTGGAAGACTCTATCTGACGTTAAGACGGAGCACCTGGGACATGGAGACAAGGTACCCACGTGCTCAGCTTTCCTTTGACGCACTCAAACATTCAAGATATGGTAACTCCAGACATATTGTTATTCAAGGATGATTCTTTGAAGATATTCAAGGACAAACTGTAAGACTGGTGTTGAATCCCAAACAAATATGAAAGTGCTCACAGTCAAACTGCATTTGTACATGGTTCACAGTGCCGGTCTAGGAAACCTTGCTGCAGTGTAACCTTGTCACTCACAGCTCTGCTTTGCAAAGGTACCTTTTCAGCGTGATGAATCTCATCATCGTTGACTCATAAAATCACTTCAAATCGCATCCCGCTAAGGTTCCTGATCTTCTTCTGCTCATTAATCCCCCCGTGTTGTGGGCGTCCTCTCACTTTCTTGGTGTATGCTCATGGTGAAGTGACATTTATCTCCGGTATTGATTACAAAGATTAGTCGGCCTCTATTCTTTGCCCTTTGTAATGAAATTTCTGCACCATGATAAGTAAAAGTACAATGTTTTTTTCAGTTTTCCCCTTTTTTCCCCACTTACTTACTATTGAGGGAACTTGTGCTCACAGTGTATAAATTGTCTGGAGCGGATAATGTGGCCTGTGCAGAGATCTTAACTTGTCTAATTTAACATAATTTAACATGCTCTGCACATTAGTAATCATCACAGTATGATAAAAACATCCCATTAAGACTATGACAATTAATAGATGCAAGTGATTGTGGTTCTGCTCTGGCTGGAAAAGAAGACACAGGAAGTTGGGGGGTGGGGGGGTGGGTTCTATTTGGAGGCTCAAAGAAGACTTGAGTGGCCATAATTCCTCAGCAAACAAAGAGAAATGCAATAAAACATGGATTAAACAGGATCAGCAGCTATCTGTAAATCCCAATTAAGTGAAAATATGTTGTGGAGAATGAGCCTTTTTGGATTTAATTTTTTTTTTTGCTCGTTGTTTTTGTTTGCTGCTCGAGGCTGTGAGTGACCATGTCCTGCTTCTGCTGCCCTCATAATTCTCTCCTCTGCGGTCAGAGCTGCTGGATTTCCAGTCACAGATAGCAGGAACGGCTTATTGTTCCTCCTCGTGCTTCCTTTTAGTGTAGCCACTTAAGCAATTCAATCATCTGGAGGCTATTTCTTTTCTCTTAAGTTCCACAGCCCACATCCTGACTGTAACCATTAACGCCCCTGTCAGGTGAATGGCTCCTCCTGGCACAGGCTCCCTGCTGTTCAGGAGGAAACCATTGACCCCTGGGCTATGGAGGCTCTTGCTCCTCCTCAGCATGGCGTGTGATGAGGCCCGGCACTGACAAAGAAGCTGAGCTGAGGCTGTCCTCAACCCCTCTGAGACATCCCACACACAGGGGCATGTGGGTCAGGCCTCTCAAGACCCCCCCTAACCAAAGTCTGTTACAATTAATTGTTCCTGTCACAAAGTCTTTGTGTCACAATTTCAAGTTTCCACATTGCACATTCCCCGTGCCCTCTCTGACAGTAAGCGGTCACCCTCCTCTTGTTGGCTTGACACTGCATTTGTAAAGGCCTGTGACAGAGGCGAGAAACAAGTTCTTCTGTCCTCTTCCCGCTGTGGCAGCCCTGCTCAGTCGCACGCTAATTGAAGAGGTATTTACTTGATTAATTGGACCTCCTTTGGAAAAGCAGCGGAGGTTGGTGTCTGGGTTGTTTTTGGTAAAAATCAAAACGCTAATTAAAAAAGCACAGCCAGCAGCTCATTGTCTTGGAACAGGATGATTTTCTCTGATTTTGTTGCTGTCGTTTAACCGCGCTCCTCAGGGCTTTTTGTTTGTCCGAAGTGACATGAAATATCAATTGTCCTGTTCTGGAAGTTAATTGGGGTCCAGCGGCCTTGGCATACAGACGCAGTGGTCAGCGCTTAGAGGAAAGAGAGAGGAGGGAATTTCTCCTTCACTTTCATTGTACTTTAGGGAAACTAAGCTGTTGTCCTGTTTAATTCATTAACAAACATTAGAAACACCAGTAAGAGGATGCTGTAACACTCAGGTACCTCTTGACTGTACTAAGTTTGAAAAGCTGCTCTGCCATTAAAATGAACCAGAACGGCCAGACCACTGAAATACTGGTGCGTACACTTGAGCTGAAGCACTGTGAGAAAACGTCTATATTTTTATTTGTTTCGTTTTTATTATCAAGTATTCTGTTGTTCCACGATGTCCTCTGCATCGTGGAAATCATCGGGCCTGAACAGGCACCTTTAGTCTTTATCCCAGCATGCAGGGGCCCAGTCTCCTCTGTGTAGTCGCAGTGCTGAGGTTAGTGGGAGGCTCCGTCCAAAGCAGTGAGCTGTTGGCGTGCGCTGGGGCCTGCCCTGCATGAGGAGACCCTTCCAGACGAGGAGAGGTGTTGTGACTCCTCTGCAAACATGTCGAAACTTTTCATCTCTTCATTACTGCACATCTTTTGGTGCTCAGCTATTTCAACCCAATGTGAAATTCATGCCACTTGCTTGTGTGCTTTCCGACTGGGAATGTTTTCCGATTGCTGTGTATGTGCAGCCGGTGTCTGAAGTTTCCCTCATGCCCATAAAAGCAGCAGCAGCAGCAGCTACTTCAGTAGTTTGCATTCGTGTCGGAGAAATTAGGATTCTGGTTGGGAGTGTAACTTGCGCGTCTGCTACACGAACGTTGCTCTCTGACTGTTCACATCCACCACGATACGCTCCTTAAAATGTCATCTTAATGTTAATTTCATGCTGTTTTTATTCCTGGTTCTCAACAGTCAACATGTTTAACATCCAAAACACAAAGGTCGTAACAGAGAGAAGACATCCAGTGAGAAGTTTGTTTGTTTATATTCCCTTTCAGGCAGACTACTACACCTGCATAGCTACCATCGTGTACCTGCGCAAGGAGAACTGCCTTTACATGGCCTGCCCCAGCCAGGACTGCAACAAGAAGGTGGTAGACCAACAGAACGGCATGTTCCGCTGTGAGAAGTGTGACAAAGAGTTCCCCAACTTCAAGTACCGCCTCATCCTTTCTGTAAGTGACTCCCTCTGACTTCCCTCTAACTCGTTTTCAGCTGCACACACAAACATACGTATTAATTCACGTATCCTACATGCCTGCTCCTCTTGGTTAGGTCCGAGCAGATGCTGATGCTACCCCGTCTTTCTGTTCTCCTCACTCACGTCTTTCTGCCTCCCAGGACTCGAGCCACTCTCTCCCCTTATGGCCCGCTCCCTGTGGCTCAGCACTACCCCAGTCTGCTCTTTGCAGTTACATTTAGAGACATTTAAAGCACATTTTTACACTTGAGTTTAAAATGGAGCTACGTCGGGTTAATTGCTGCAGCTTTAAATGCTGTGTCATTAGTCATTTTACAGGCAGTGCAGGGAGGAACACAAATGTAAGCCCTTTCCTCAGCTCGTTTGCAGACAGACAGTGTTTAAAAAAGCAAACAACAGCAACATTGAATATAAAAACTCACTTAGTCAGCAACAGAGCAACTGCAGCCAGGCCTGAAATAAGCGGCTTTTGTTTTGTACCACTCACCAGTTGACATATTGTTATTCTTCACAAGCTGTAGCATAAGCTGTGAATTTGCTTCCACTGTATGTATCACAAGTGCTCCGTGACTCTGCGTGTTTTGCCAGCCTTGCCAGCAGGATATGGGCTAATTAGAGGATTTAATGATTCCTTAAGAGCACAGAGATGTGTTGAAAAGTTGAAATAGCATTTCAGCATCCAGCTCACTGCTGTATCAAATTAAACAGTTGATCTCTGCTTGTGTATATGTCTAACATTTCTTCCCATTACCTCTTTTGTTTTCTCTGTCATCCGACAGGCCAACATTGCAGATTATGGGGACAACCAATGGGTGACTTGCTTCCAGGAGAGTGCAGAAGCCATCCTGGGCCAGAATGCAGCTTACCTGGGGCAGCTCAAGGACTCGGTGAGACTTCCCTTCCTGAGAACGATACTGGCCTCGGGAAATGGCCAGGGCAAGAGCTAAACTTCAGACTTTGCCACTGTCAAACCTGCACACACACACACACACACATGCACACACACACGCACACACTCTCACTCCTGCATTGAGAGATTTGTGGCAAAGACACCTTCTGTTCTGTTTCTTCCAGACATACTTACTTTGAGTCATTTTCAGTGTTTATATATATTTTGTGCTTGAAACTATGATGAAACCAACATTCAAGGAAATGAATTTCATACATCTTGAAATTGAACTGATCAAATGTTTCTCAATTTCAGAACGAAGCTGCCTTTGACGAGATTTTCCAACAAGCCAACTTCAACACCTTTGTCTTCCGCAGCAGAGTGAAGCTAGAAACGTATAATGTAAGTAAAGCAGGGGTGGTGGTGCTCACAGGCTGCAGATGGTCCATACTGCTGAGCTGCCGTAGAAAACGTGCCTGTGTTAAACACTGGGAGGGAAAAATGCTGCTGCCTCAAAACCATCATTCCTTTACACGCTGAAAAAAAAAAGCATGGCGCATAAACAAGTTCTTCATGTTTTATTCCTCTTTGATAGTTTTCCCATTCATTAACAAAGAAACCCTGCTTTCACGTTGACTGACAGAGCCATCTCCGAGAACGCTGCTCATTTTCAGTGTCTTTGTGAAGGATGCAGGCGCAGATTAGTCATGGTCACTATTTCCTGTAGGCCACACAGATAGAGGCTTGTTTTGAGGAAGGCACATAAAAGAATTGATTGAGCTGGGACTCTGAGCAGGAAGTCTGGAGCCCAGCCAGAGGCTGCATCCGCCTTCAACACACAGAAGAGGCCACTGTGTCTGTCACATTCAGCGCAGCGTCCCAACTGCCAATGGCACTGCCACAAGCATGTATTGGCTGCTGCCTCCAAACTCCATATTCCTTCAACAGAGACACCTGCAACCCCTCTTTCGCTTTATTTCTGCTTCTCAATGCTACAAGCCAGCCATTGTGCCGTGCTCTCACATGTTGTCATATGCACACTGTTGTATATGCATCATGTGGGACTAAGCGGCTCCTTAACGCTTAATGGCACTCATTTATCCCGTTGTATCATAGTGAGACTTAAGCTTTGTTGAGCTGACGAAATTATACTCATTTGTAATTCAATCAAGAACCTGCAGCACTCACATGAGGACCATGATGAAATTATCCATTATAATGACATTAAAACACTAAAACACACATTTAAAGGTCACCCTGGCCATGCCTCATGTTGGGACGGTAGACATCAGATGTTTAGTCATATGCAGTGTTAAAGTAGGAGCAATTAGTCCGTCCAAAGAAGCTTTTTATAAATGTTATATTTTTTATGCAAATTAACAAAAGTTTGCCTTCTCCCTGCTTTAAAATATGATGCTTTGCTGCTTTTCTCTCATTTATCTTATTGAATTTGTCCGTTTTGGCTGATTGTTCACACAAAACAAGCAAGTTGAAGACGTCAAAATGTATATTTTTCAGTTTACTGACATTTTATAGACTAAACTATTGATTGAAAATATTTCAGATTAATAGATTACCAGTGAAAAGTTGCAGCCCTATAACATGAAGCTGAACCAAAACTCACATTAGCACGATGTTCTGAAAGGATCCTCGTGTCCCATGAAGTCAAAGCATGAATTAATGTCACTCTGGCCTCAACATTTTGAAATAAGTAAGCATAAAGACACTTTAAGGATAAATATGTTGTGCCATTGAACAGCCACGCCACTTCATATAGTTTACTTGATGCTGTTAAATCAAGCACTCTGTTTAATTACAGCGTGTTCATCAAAACAAGTGTGATGTGTAGTCGGTTCATGTGGGCGTGACGCATGATGTGATCATTTTCATACAAATCAAAGTTGCGTTTTGCCGTTCAAATATTGATATTTAGATATAGCGTGTAGGTAATCGTGTTGTAACTCTCAAAATGTCAGTGGTTGAATAACTTCATCACTGTAAAATGTGTTATTACTGTCAAAACACAATCTTAGGAACGCTATCACCATTTGACAGTCTTCATGTTTAACTCGCCCGGCATCAGGAACGTATGCTCGCGGCTATAATATTCAAACTGTTGCGCCGTTATTAAGGTCTCCTTGTCCCTGTAGGCGATGTCTAGACATTGTTACTGATTTAAGTGTCTCAAAAGGATGACGCTGATGAAAACAGTGATATTGAACATTCACGGCTTTTCATTTCAGTCTTGACCACAGCAGGCCCAGTTTCAGACAGAAATGTGGATCTGAAAGCAAACAGCAGGTCAGCTGATATTTCCTGAGTTTTAAACACTGTCTGCGTCATGAGATGCTCATTACACGATGAAGTCTGCTGCGCTGTTCTTAGGTTACTGTGCAGGTGTGAGGGTGTGAGAGTGCAGGGTAGTGGCTCCCAGCACCGGCTGTCCTGAGTACTGCTGGTGCACCAGGCTAAGAACCTGTGATGGAGCACTGTGTGCAGTGATCAGGTTAATCGTAGGTTAAGGATTGCAGCGTGCTTGAACCAAAATCTATAAATGTTGGTGTTTAATGTTGCACGTTGTAGAGGCATGTAAGAAAAACACCGTTACGCCCAGAGACCGGGCTCGCCAGTTCATTACCTGCACAGATAACGAAGTAAACGTTGTGCTGCTCTTTAGCTAGCCAGTGCACCTAACCTTTATCTCTGCATCTGAGTTCGTACACATGGTCCACAGTGCATCCTCCCCTCGCCTCTGTGGGGACGGATGACGTCAGGCGTGGTGTTGCTAACTGACCGACGGCTAAAGGGAGAGAAATGTCCTGAAGCTGACACAGTGGACGAGGGTCAGACTAGCTGCTCTTTAGCACACAGAAAGTAAGAGATCTCACTCTGCTGCTTTTTCCCAATCCCTCAAATGTCACAGGCTGCACAGGACATAAAATGTCTTGTTTTGCACGTATGAAATGGTTGGTTTCCTCGGCCATTGTTAGCTGTAAATGTTCCTGCCAAGTTTGAAGCTGTTAGAAAAATAAGGTCACATCAGAGCAAATTTATGTGTGTTTCTCTTGTGCTCACATGTAGACACACACACACTCTGCAGCTGCTGGAAGGGGGCAGCACAGGTTGTTCAAGTGTGGAACACCAAACTTGGCTGTGTGATTTTGGCTGCTTACAGATTCACACACACACGCTTCACTCACCCACTCATCAACTGCGGCCACAGTCATCGTCACTGTCGGTGCATATCTTGAATGCAGGATTCCACAATAACGCTGTTAAGATGTCTTCATAATTCGGCTTTCTCTTTAAGATGAGCAAGAGGTCGTTCATTACTTTTACTCCTTCATTTCATGTAGAAGGAAGAAAATCCTGCTTTTACTGTGTCATGGATCAAAAACAAATTGGTTAACAAATTTTAATACCAACAATTTAAATGCAGTAAGATGACATTTTCTGACATTTATGGTATCTGCTGTCATTTGGTTTATGGTTTAGATTCGCAGATGTCTTATTTCCGTAGTGCATTTATTTAATTTCAAGGCTTCCACAACATTGGTCAGATGGGAGAGGCAGGGTGTGTGTTCTCGGCGCGGCGCGGCGCGGCGCTCGCTTAGAATTAGACCGGTGGAACGACATCGAGGAGCAGACGCGTTTGTTTTGATGAACATGTTCCAGTCAGAGATCTGATGGATTTTCCTCCACTCCTGCCTAAACATGATGTAACCTCAGTGTGTAAAAGCAGCCGGACACGCAGAAGCGTGAAGGTCCGCACTAACGATTGCATTCAAGTCACAGAACTACGCATCTCTTCATCTGCAAGTAATGTGTGACCTTTTCGAAACCCAGACGACGGTTTTACAACACTTAAAGGTGCCCTGTGGAGTTTTCTTGTTTCAAAAAAGAAAGAAAAAAAAGTTTGTTTATATCCAGTGCTTCACATTGTGTATCCTTGAGGCCTGATGTTTTTTTTTCTCCTCTCTCTCTCTCACAACATTTGCAAAACTGATTTGTCTTTATTTATTTTTAATTCAAAATCATGCAGCGTTTATGCCCCCGCTCGCTCGCCGTCCTCTCCTTGCTTTTGGTGCATGGCTGTGTTTTGTTGCATGCTGCCTCTACCCGCTGTAGGAATGTGCGTCACGTGTGTGTACTCATATACAAACTCATTAAGCATTTCTCCATGGTGCTACGAGCGGTCACACGTACCTTTAACCACTGTTCATACATAGTTGTGTCCACCTGGATCCCTGTGCTGCACAGTGAGGAGGCCTTTGACCCTCTTTCCCAAGTTGCATCTATTTTCCAATTTAAAGAGTTGCTATGAATGACAAATTCATTTTGTCCAAAGTTTTAGCATCAAGTTCATTTACCTGAATTGATGCAAAGCGTAACAGCTCAATCTTGTTTTCATTCTGCTGTATATCAAACTACAGTTTTCTGCCATTTAATATTTTTGGATATAATATGCCCATATTGTATTTCTCTTGCATCATTAAAAAACAAGCAACAAGATTTATAGCAGGCTATTCTTAAAGAATGTGGGCACCAATCCAATGGAAGAGGATTTCCATTTCACCCACTTGAGCTGCAGAGGATTAATGGAGACAAAATGAGTGTAACCTCTGTTTAAATGCGGAGAATAATGGCCCTGGTAGAAATGACCTTCCCCTGTCTAGACAGCTGTGGAGGTGGTTATGGCTTTAAAAGCTGCCTCTTTTTTTTTTTTTTTTGTGAAGCATTGATATGAATGCCAACACAATTCGGAGGCTCGGTCCAAATGTCTCACATTAACTCGCTTTGTCACAGGGGAATGGAAGGTGCCAATATATTGTACGTTTCCAGTAGATTAGTTCTGTATTGCATAAATGTAAGGGAGTGTGGTGTGTGTGTGTGCGTGTGCGTGTGGACATGTGTAACAGAGTCCTGCCTGTTTCATCACGGCTGAGGGGCCTGAGAATCCATCTGAACCAAAACTCTCAAATCCAAGCAGACGCGTGGAAGCTAATTTTCATCCGAATGGCTTTCTTATTGTTTGTCTGACAGGATGAATCCAGGATCAAGGCCACCGTGATGGATGTGAAGCCTGTTGACCATAAGGACTACAGCAAGAGGTTGATAATGAACATACGGAAACTAGCCACCCAGTAGGGGCTTCTGATGTTCTGGTTTTTCCTTTGTTCCTGCAAAGCCGACAAACAGCTCTAAATGTGTGTTTTGCTTAGAAAGCAAATGTGTTTTTCCTTCTTTTTGACTTCCTCGTGAGTCCTCAGTGTACTTGTGACTGTTCACCTTTTCCTTTGTGAAATAATGTTTCGTGACCTGATTCTGGAAGCTGTTTTTGTTGGTGAACATAACAAACATTTTTTTTTTTTTTTCTTTGTTATTTGGGGAAGCGGAGCAGAGAGTGGGTCAGTAAGCCACAAAAGAAATCATCACTGTGTCTGTCTTAAGTCAGCCGGTTGTTCCTGCGTGTGCTGTGGTCATGTGGGGGCGGTGGCTGCTTTAAGCACAAGGCCAGCACAGAAGCTCGTGCTTATTTCACTTTCTGAAGCGTGCTCAAAATGCCTGGGCTGGACCTGCACATCCCTGATAAGACCGTTTACTCTCCCACTTTTTTTTCTTTTCCTCGCTCTCTCACATACTTTCAAATATAAGCACATATACACATGCACAGTGCAGACCTAATGGGAAATGTACTGCATTCTGTTTAAGTAGATACAAGGTGTTGTACATATTTTCAGTGCCTGTTTTTGGTTTGAATGTTTTTTTTTGTGATAATAAAGATGTTTGTAATCAAGTTATGGTCTTTAATATGTGAATATGTGGAGCTGACACACCTTTCTCTTACAGCACCTGATCCTGACCTGCCAACGGAAACATGTAGACTATTATTTGCACTGTGTGTAGGGGATTTTATTCAAGGGCTGGTGCACAGTGCCCTCCATCTTCTCGGGTTTTGCTCAGATGCGCAACAGATTCCCCTGCAAACTTGACTTTCATGTTGTATTAAAGCAGAACATCAATGCGGCTGCACCTCCCTATTTTTCTTGTGATAACATCTCGTTTCTGCTGAGAGCTGCATCTGTTGCCTGTAGTGTGCTTAGATGGATGAAACCTGTCTTTAAATGGTAAGGAAAGGTGTGTTTGACTTATTTATTTTATTTTGCCAGCCGTGCTTGGAGATATTGATTCGAGTGTGCCTGCGATCGCCTCCTCACATCTCACTGCTGACGCTGTTTTGTTTTAACTAGTAACGCGCTCCCTCTGTCTTCCCTAATGTTGCCATACATCTCTAATGCCGGAAGTCAGTTGTTGTAGGAGGTGTCAAAGGATGCCTCA
The DNA here is from genome assembly GCF_051107435.1 of Chaetodon auriga. NCBI lineage: Eukaryota > Metazoa > Chordata > Actinopteri > Chaetodontiformes > Chaetodontidae > Chaetodon > Chaetodon auriga. The sequence continues at coordinate 7,619,096 of NC_135080.1, forward strand.
GCCCATTCCTGCCTCAAACTGGCGGTCAATCACACAGCAGCAGCAGCAGCAGAAAGGGCCTGATAGGACCTGGTGGCTCCTTTGTCATCTGAACTGAAACGTTCAGTGATGCACACAGCTCTGCTGGAAAACAAAGCTTGTACTTCTGCCAGTGTAAATCTAGCAGTTTCCCCCGGGAGCCGGGGCGAGAGAGTTCTTTTCTGCCCTCATTTACATCTGGCATCCCACAAGCTTTCATTTGAAGCAGGGAAACTGTAACTATTGTTCAAAGCCGGGCTCAAATGAAACCGCTTGATATTTCAATTCTCACGCCGGTTTTGTAATTTTGATTAAGCCGATTATGCAGTTCTAGTTAAGTAAAAAATTAAGTTGTAATGCATTTTAAATGGATTTTGCACTTGTTAGAATGAGATTGGCTCACTAACTGGACTGAATTGCATTTGTTACTTAGGAATAGTTTGCACATGGCAGTTTTTATTAGCGGCAGACGAGCGCGGCTAAATGGGATTGTCACAACATGGTGAAAATTAAAAATGTTGATTGTAATCTGTGAGATGGCACTCTGCTGGGGTCAGGGGTTTGTTTCCATCCCATCACCATCGACGGCACGCTGAAAATGAAAACTGGTGTCAATTAAAGGCACTTCCGGATAAAGGTTTAAACCAAATGTCTTATTAATTTATGGTTGTCAGACAACCAAAGAGCCTGGACGTCAAAATGAAAAGGAATCAAAGGGATAATTGCACTGTAATAGTTTTCTGTTGTTAAATATTTGTCAGTAGTGAAACGCATTTGGAAACATTACTCACACAGTACATACAAGGCAGACTTTACACTAATTATCGCACCGTTATCTCGACATGCTTTGCTGCTGTGTAGCAGATGCCACACTGTTGAGCCATTGATTGCTATGTTGCTGTGCTCATCTGTTTTCCTGATGTGTTTATGGGCTTGACATTTTCTGCCTCCGCGTGGGAAAATATCATTTGTAAGTTTTTATGTCTGCCTTAAAGAATGGCATCAATTCTATTCTGAATGCAGTCGCCCATAAGATTGAACACCGTGGGCACTTTGTAATTGGAGCGCTGTTTGGCTTTGTAACCCTGTTTAGACGCGCTGATCTTCATCCCAGACATCCGTCTTTTCAGGATGACGTCCCTCTCATTTTGATCAGCTGTACTTCATGGTGGCACTGAATACTTCACAGAACAGGTGTGTTGAAGGCTGAAAGCTTTTTGTTTCGTTTGAGTCCCATCGCCAGCAGGATGTTAAACTAATATACAATATATGAGCGCGTACCATCCCTCATCATTAGGCTAAAGTCACCGGCATGTGCAATTTAGAAGATTAAATACAGTCTCACACACTACACGACGACACAAATACATTATTATATAACCATGACATCCACAAAGAATGAGTGTCGCGCTGTGTATGAATGAGCAGTTATTGTCTGCCTCAATGTGCGTACATGTACATACAGTACTACATACAATACATGAATAGTTCTGTTTTCTACTACCTTAAATTTCTATTATATTTATACAAAAAGCCTTACTTATTAATTACAGATTCTGTTTATTAATACGAATTTAACCAACAAATAAATGATGTATGGTTAGGGATTAATCTACCCGGCAGTCCCTGAAGTAGTCAGTGTAGCCCCACCTTTACCAGCTGCAACGTTAGTGATGCTCAGTCATCAGTAATTATAATCCAGTGACATAATCTAAAATGGTCCATTGTGCATAATGAGGACTTTTGGAACTTGAGTACATTTTGATGCAAATACTTTTGACTGCAGGACTTCTACGCTGTGTGTTTCCACACTGTGGTGTTACCGCTTAAGTAAAAGATGGGAGCACTTTTCCATTGCTGTAAGCACAAACTGTATCTAGTCATCCTTGGGAATGAAACAATTAATCCTGTGCAAACTCTGTGTAATGAAGTCATCACAGAAATTGAATGTGGACTTGATAGTCTGCACATGAGCTCTCTGAACGTTGAACCGGTCTAACCGAGGGGTCCAGTCAAACTAATCAGCAGTCTAGCACTTAATATTATGGGGTGCTTGGGTACTGATAATGTAATCACATACTGTAGGGTCATTAAAGGAGCATATATGCAAGTCAGGGATTTTTTGTGTTGATACTCAGTCAGCGGGGGCTTAGCTGTGGCCTTGTAGCGTGCTGCTTGTTTTGCTTTATTGTTGGTGCTTCTCCTTTTGGACTTGTGGAGCCCAGCAAGTTGAGACTGAACACAGGGAAAGCCTGTGGCTCTGACATCATGGAGACAAATGGGCAGGAGGAGGACCCCTGGGGTCCGGCTGTAATGAATGGGACTAAGCAGTTTGTGTATTTCTCAAGATTCATGGGTCTCCGTTCTTTCCTGGACCGGGGGTATACTAGCTTACAGTATGTGTGTGTGAAGGGGCAGGTGCAAGACTGTGTTTGTGCAGCCGAGTCTAGTTGAGGGACCTGTTGACCAAACATTGTTCATGCGGATGCGGCACAGCTTTTTAATGTTCTGTTTGGCCTGTGCTGGTGAGAGAGACAGAGAGAATAAGCGTCTGTGCTCTGGCTTCAAATGGGTCGCAGAAAATTGCAGTGACAGTCAAAAAGTCTGGCTGGTGGAAAGCTGATGGTTACAATAATTGTTGCAATCAAATAAAGTAATAATCCATTCTTGCTTCTGAAAAGCGGTGCAGATTGAATCTGTAGATACAAATGTGTCTCCGGCCCCTATCCTGTTTCCACTTTAATTGGATTTGGGTACAGATAAAGTTCTGTTTGTCTTCTCAAGCACTAGATTATAAGGCCATGTAGTGGGGTTATTGTTATTTTCTCTGCGGTGTCTCCTTGTCATTGTCAGAGCTAGAGGTCCTGAAAAACACACTTTGCTTTGATTCAATTTCAATGAACTGTTTTCAGTTTTGTGTCTCTGTCGCAGCGATTCTCTGTAAAATGTCAAACCCGGGACGGCGTCACGGCGAGGGGGGTAGCAATCTCTGCTCCAAAGATTATAGGCTTTTAGTTGCTTTTCTCCTATCCCATAAACAGTTCAGGTAAAGGCACAGGTAAAGTGTAGAGGTTTGATATTTCAGGGCCGGACGGAGCCTGATTTGATCTCTGGGTGCGACACTGTCCCCCAAAAAGTGTTTTAGAGTTGGCTTGTAAACCAGCTGCTTACCTTTGTCTGACTGTGAGCCGACACCCCTCCTCTGACACGCACGTGCTTCTGTTGATTTATTCACCTGTTCAAATTTCTGTCCTGTAAGTCAACATTCAGTAACCTTTATCCTGACCACGTGTGTGAGAGGAGCTTATTCGCGTACTTAGCTTATTCATGAGGCTCTCATTGAATTTGGCAATGTTTACCTCAGACGCAGCTATCCGAAAGAATGAGGTTAGATGTAACAACACTTTTAGCTGTGACGCATTGTTTAAAGGTCTTTTGTTTAAACATCGTACGGAGATGGCTTTGCCCTCTCTTTACCAACCATCAGACATTATACCTCCATTCAGTCTTCGTTCTGTAACTTCTGTAAGCTGAGGAATACACTGAAATACCATTTTTATTTATTTCATCAGATCACTCCTTTTACTGTTTGAAATACTGGAAGAAAGATGAGGAAGTGGGCAGTAAGGTCAGGCTGGAAACCTTTGAGGATGGGACCATTTTTGTTTATATCAAAAAAGATACCAGCTACTGCATCCTGTCAGGATGAGCCTGTGTTCACCAGCATCAGAGAAGAGACTGTGAAAACAAGCGCTTACCTGAAACATGAGCCTTAAACTGGTTGTTAAACAGCGATTTTGGCTTATCTATGACTTGATGTTGACTTCCCCTGCTCGACGTAGCTCTGCAGCACAAAGGAAAGAAAGCCTGTGACAATAAGACCCAGGTTGTAAAAAAAAAAAAGATCATTTTTCTCTTCACAAGGGAAAATGATCCACAACTTAGCACTTAATGCTCTCGATAGATGCATATATATGTCTTTTTTCTTTCATTAGATCTCTGGGTCAGTGTATCATCAGCTCTCTGTCATATGCAGTCTAATAATAAATAATAATAACGATAAATAGATGGATGTGGATATATGAATATAGATATAACTAACTGGATTCTGTATCAGAAAGGTGTGGGTGGGGGTTTGTCCTGTGGCTTTTTTTTTTTTTTTTTTAAAGGACTAGAATCAGCACCACAGGGGCGTTTTGAAAGGTGCTGCTAGAATATATTTTTTCAGATACTCATTACATCGAAGGAGGGGGAAAAAAAGGAAAGAAACATCAAAGGTTCGGTGCGTCACTGAAATTACTATTCCTAGTATGGTTTCCAATATCAAAATAACTTTGAAGTTTCATGTTGCTCTTTTGTAAACCTCACAAAGGAACTGACACCGCGTGCTTTGAGAGCCGCTGGTCTTCATTCTGTATGTACAGGTGCGGGTGACCTTGTCTAGGTTCTCTTTAATTGGATGACCCAACGCTTTGAATAAGGGCTGCTCATCAGTGAATATTGAGGAGGGGAATCATCTCCGAGTTCATTGAAGTGTCAAGATAACAAGTGATTAGACGGTGAAAGGAGACACGGTGCGAGACTGTCAGAGCCCATCACCGCACTGAAAGTATTAAATCTGGGTGTCCACTTCCTCCCCTCGTCCACGTCTGTCTCCCGGAATGAACCGAGAGGGCATCATCAAAAGTCATTTATTTGGATGCCGATACTGTACACTTCAGTTCTTGGCTTCTTGTGCATCATCACTGCATCCACCCGGTGCATCCAGTCCCTCGCTGCCTGTGCACGTTCACGCCACCCTGCTTTGCTTTCCTTTCCAGCCTTCGTGCAGAGACATTTTTAATGGTCCCAGTGGTGTGTGATTTGGTCAGACGTTGTCGTTATGCAACAAGGCCCTCTTTCCTTCCTCCCTCTTGTTTTCCCTCTCTCTCTCTCTCTCTCTCTCTCTCTCTCTCTCTCTCTCTCTCTCTCTCTCTCTCTCTCTCTCTCGTCTTTGCTTTTTCGTGCACCGGGCCTTTAATTGTTTAGAAATGCTGCTGGAGTTCCCCCCAGGCTTGAGTGTGTGTGTGACCTGTACTCCGTCTCTTTGTGTTCCTGCAGGACACCACATTTCACTCCACCAGGTTCCTAAATTTATAGTATTCCTCAGTTTGGAAATTCACTTTCAGCATTTCCCTTTTCTCCTTTTATGCTGTTATCCTATGTTAGCTCGGTATCTGTCTTCAGTGAGCGCCTGCACATTATCTCCTCAGTGCAGTGGGAGTCCAAGTGGAACTCATGCATTCAAACATGTTTGTTTGAATTTCTGCCTTGTTGGGAAGACAAAATTTGCCTGCTTCTCTGTTTGTCCCCAGGATACAGATTATATCTCCATGTCAAGTAGGCCAGGCCAGGAGAAGCGTCACCCCTTGAGGGGGGGAGGCCGTTGCCTCAGGCCCTGCTACAATGCGTCTCAGTAGTCCAGTCCTCTTGATGCCTTGGATGATGCCCCGCAGTGACAGAGTCATTTTATCCCTGTGTCTATACAGTACTCCATTTACACAAACCCTTCTGAGTTACCCCCCTCCCACCAAAGTGAAAAGCAATTGGCTTATTTACTTACTGTCAGTGGAACCTTCTCCTATTTCTGGAACAAGATGAGAAAAGGGGAAGTCAGGGAGAGCGACTGTGCTGTCTCAGGAGCTGACAGAGTGCCTGCACAGGCAGCTTTACACACTTCCTGCTGATGATATTTTGACATCTTTTTACAGACCCCCTTGAAGACAGTTCTGAATCTTGAGGAACCCTTTTGTCAGTCATGTGAATGCAATGGAAAAAGAAAAGCTGCAGGAGAATGAAGGCTGATTTTAAATGAAAAATAAAGCCTTTTCGAGCAGTTTTTCGTTGCATTTATTCAAATTTGTTGCTCCGTTCAAATCATCACCGTCTCATTTAAACTATTTCCACAGAAACGTTTCTTTCTCGAGCGTATTTCTGAGACTGCATGCGGTTAGTAAAGTGAAACTCTGGACCGCATACTTCACGCTTTAACAATTAGAGCTGTACAAAGTGACACTCGAGGAACTTGAGTTTAGTGGAAAATCTATTTGAAGCTGTCTTCTGTCACTCACATAACCAGGCTGAAGAACACAATAAAGGAACAGTTCTGTGTCTGCACTGTGCTGCTCGCTCTTTGGTCAAAGGCTTAGAGTGTCAGCTTGAGAGATCAATACCTTCTTCAAACCGACACAACAAACAGCACAGGTAGTGGGGCACCGGCGTATTATTAAACTGGCAACACCGGTGACTCTTAAATGCTTTTAAATTATAGTTTCTTCTCGCTCTAACCGACTCTCATATTACCATTCTGGAAGAAGACAAGAAACTGTGCTGCAGACACAACTCAGCTGTCAAGGTACCTCAGCTTCTGCCCTGCCAACTGCATGGCTTTAAATCAGCAGATGCCCTGCAGCTATCATTTCACATCATTACTTACAAGCCATTGTGCCTCATGTTTGACTAATAAAATCAACAAACTGAAAACGGGGGTAGAGGGAGAAGCAGAGGGATGCTTTATGACAATCATTAATGAGGGAAAATTAAGGTAATGTGCAGCATTACTCTGAAGATCTATAATTAAACAAGAGCATCCAATGCCAACTGTGTGTCTTGCGAGGAGCTCCAGGCACTGCATGCATGTCTGTAGTGGGAGAGATAACGCTGCCGTGTGGGTGGGAATGGCTCCTCGAGCCAGTAGTAGCCTGAACTAGCACCCATTGTTTTTTGCCTAATTGAAGTCTTGATTTGGCCAAGCAGTGACCTGTGTGTTTCCTGGCCAGTGTTTGAAGTTTTCGTGATGAGGGAGCCGCAGGGTGGAATTTAATGGTCTGTGTATTTGGACTGTTTATCCCATCAGCTGCTGCACCATTGAACCACACAGGGAACGTAACAAGAGTAGACGAGCAGGAGGAAAATATGTCACATTTGAACCCGAGGATATGTCTTTGACTGGGAGCTGTGCTGGAAGCTTTACTGCAGAAAGCAAGGTGGTGGGACAGCGCGATACCAGGCCTTACTCGCAGGCTTCAAAGCAGGTGGAGAGATGTTTGGGTCAACATCTAAATCCCTTCTTTCATGCCTGTCAGTTCTGGAATCAATAACAACCCCTTAAGACTGAGGTTTACACTGTATGTGAAGACAGAGGGTCTGCAGTCGCCCCCTGCCATGTTGTGTACCCTGAGTTATCCCGATAAAGAAATAAGCCCAAGCAGAGATCTGGTGTCACCAGGAGCAGTGCTTCAATCACTGAGGATTTTGTAAGATTGTTTATTCTGTTATGAATAAACAGTGTAGTGCAAGTTCAGGTTGGAAAGAAAACACAGTATTCTGGTAGGAAGAAAAAGAAAGAGACTCAGAGGTGATGCAGTATTTTGTTAGAAGCAATATGTACAAGACGTTTAAAGGTTTTGCCCCACAGAGGCCACAAGTGGTAAAGATACAAGTATGAGGAGCCGCTGGTTCAGGAAATTATTTCCTCATTCTGCCTTCCCATTTCAATTCTTTCTTTAAATGACCTCCTCAGTGTTTCCTTGTGCAGAAATAACAGGACTTCACCGGATGTGCTCCTGTTATGGCCACCACTTTTAATTGTTTCAACACTGTCTCTGGGAAATCATGTGTCACTTTGGCTTAGCAGATGCTCTAAAATCAATGATACACATAAGCCTCTGTGGGCGTCACAAGTCAAAATTTGTGAACATGGTGCCGTGTTTGCCAAATTCATCCAAAAGTCACTCATTTTAAGGTGCAGATTGTCAGTTCATAGAACAACCTTGATGTTGAGACGCAGCGGGAAACATAAATAAAAGCAGAATCATTGGCAAACAAACTGTTTAGTTAATCTAGTAATCTCCTTTATACAATCATGTGTTCACAATGTGGTGAACCTCACTCCATCCTTTCTTGTGAATGCCCCTTTCATACCCAATCCTGATACTATCACCTGTTACCAGTGAAAACCTGTTTTTGCCGACCTCCAGCGGTGTAGCTACTCGCCCTGCTGCGGCGACACACAGGTGTATTCCAGGGCATCCGTGCTGGGTGTGGTTGTGAGGTTACCCCGGCTTGAAAGCTTCAACCACGCTTTTCCGCCTGGCGTTCCTCTCTGACATCATTAGACAACCTGACTGAGAGCGAGGAGAATAGATCGTTTCAACAGCAGACGTTTTGACAAGGAAAGCACAGGTGTAACTAAGAACGTTAATTAATAATGACTGTGCCCCATTTAGGTGTGCCAGTTCCAGGGTCCTCGCATTGTGCGTGCTGGCTCGGTGGAATGGCTTAGTGAAACAATTAAGGGAACTGAGAAATTGTTAATGTTATTAATCACACATGTGCTTATCTGCTGTGAACAAGGCCTTTGGGACCACAAGCAGCAAACGTGTCTCCTGGTGAGGTATGATGTGTTTATTTCCTGTTGTTTTTGTGTGATAAAACTGTTGAAATGTTTATGTGTGGCATGTTAAATCATGTTACTCAAAGCTATCCAGCCTTGTTTGCCATCCTTACACTGGCCAGCATGAGCTACTGGTCACACTAGACCTGTGAGTGTATCAAACTGAGCTACAGCAGGATGTGCTTTATTATTTATGAATTTGACTTTTTGTTTGTAAAAGGAAGAATGTGCAATTTTTGTTTCTAATATAACATAGCCTGGCCTCAAGGAAAATTTGGAGATGTGCAGCATACAGGCTTCTATTGTTTGTGTAGTGAGTGTTTTTCAGGAGGAAATAGTTTTATGAAAACAGTTCACAGTGAGGTCTGTAGATAAACCAGAGTAACCCGGGCATTGTTTTTGAAGAGACACATGCTGCTGAGTTATTCCTTTTTTCTTTTTTTCCCAAATTTCATTATCAATTTTTTGAGCACCACAAACAGAATTCCATTCACCCCCATTATTCTGGGGTGAGGCATTAGTCTGAGCAGGGGATATCTTAAAACCTTGGCAAATAAAAGAAGAACTATCTGCACAGTGTGGAAAAAGAGCCGAGAAAAAGTAAAAAACAACAAGTGAAGAGTCTTTCCGGGAGGTCTTTCAATGTTTTGTTCACCTTCATTTATGCAAATTCAAATGGACAAAATATTAAACACATTTTAGTACAATGCAGTCCAACACAACACCAGCACAGAGTGCAGCCTCAGCAACAATGGGCTGGAGTTAACACCCTCCTTATAGTGTCAAAAAGGAAAATATGAGGAGCTTGATAAAAGATTTATTTCAGTGCTGAATTGCATGACAGTGTACAGTTCCCGCTCATTAACTGGTCACTCACTGTATGTAAAAACGGCAGAGCGGTCTATTGATGTGTTCTGTAGATAAACCAACAGAGATCCTAAACGCTCCCTTTTAGGGAATCTGTTACCTACAGTGAAGATACTCAAAATCTGAGCTGATAAATCAGGAGTTGCATCTTTCAGTAGCAGAAAGCCACAACAGTCACTGACAACTTGTCTTTTGGGGCTTATCGTGCTTGTTTCAGGATAAATGGGAATCCAGCGTGCCATTGAGAATGGCCTTACAAATATTGACATATCTGTCAGCCTGTCTAATCCTAATGATGGCTTTCTGAGCCTGCAGGGACGTCAATTTTTCCACCTAACCACACGACAGGTTCTTCTGGAAAATGCAGCTAAAGGAGCTAGCGGGGTGTGGATCGGACAATATTTTGTGACTAATTTTATTTGCAGGCTCAGTCAAGCAGTGCTGATATCACCGGGCAGCAAATTGTTCCAACCATGCTGATGCTTCGCATTAAACAGTTCTGATGGTATACATCTCAGTCCCGGTGCAGCAGTGCTATTTGTCCTGTCCCTGAGAGCTATGTGTGAAAACTGCTTTGAAAACAATTTAGCAGTAAGCCGAGGTGCCAAATTCTGTAGCTACTGCAACCTTATACCCACTATCACAATTAAATGTTACTGCATTTTCTGCATTTGTTTAACCAACATGAAGGAAGCTTCTGCGGTCGGGGATGAAGCAATGTTTGTGTCCTTGTCGCCATAAAAACCACCAGAGGCTGTGTGTGCACTGTATCTTACAAAACAAGTATTAGATTGGCTCTTTTTCTCCTCGAAGCTTCATGCATATGCAGGCAAAAGCAATTATTTCTGTGAGCTACTCGCAGCCTCCATTAACTCATACATCAGACTGGCCAAAACCCACATTATCTGTCAGTGAAATACTGCAGCGGTGAATAAGATAAACAAACATCCTTTCTGCAAATATCAAAATTGTTTAATGACACAATTTCAATTATCTTCAGCCGTTTTTCCCCGCCTGCCCGTCAGAGTATTGGGAACCAATGAAACGAGAAGTTAAACCTCCAGCTGAAAGGCTGCGCTGCTCAATGAGAGGGAAAAGCAAATCTATTTTGTATTTGCCATGTTAATGTGGTCGCAACGACAAATGTCAACATGTGTAGATGTGATTAAATCATTTGAAGTAACATTTTTCATGTCTTTGCGAGGAATCTTGATTTTATAGAAGAGCACAGTGTGTGCAGTGGAGCTGTGATGTGAGAGTTAATAAAAAGCAAGCTAGCATTCAAGGTGGTATGTAATTAATATCAGCATGCTGAGGGGGATTTTTTCTCTGGAAGATGGATATGACAGAGCACTCCAATCGTGCATGTTGTGCTGGTGTGTGTGTGTGTACTTGTCGACCAGATAACATCAGGCAGCAGACAACAGAGCTGAGCCAGATAGCAGACAACAGAGACAGACAGAGCAAACTGAATGACAACTCAGTGAGAGCACAGTCCCCATGTTCCCTCTTCCACCAGGAGTTATTGATTTAGCTAAAATTGATTATGACTTGAAATGGCTTTTCGGTGGACTGTGGGCCAAGTAGAAATGGAGTGATTGGGTTAAGATGTATTATGGGTCAGCAGGTTTGAATAAAGACATGTCCCTGCTAAGACAGCGAGTGAGCAGAGGCCAGCCTGACTGTCCCGAGCGACGGCTGAATGATGAGGGAAAGACGAAAGCGGACAGAAATAGCTTTTTACAAACTCAGATCGCTGCAGGTCAGTGATGAGAGTGTCTTTGGAAACATCTCCATTTCATCTTTCTCATGCATATTTGTTGATGTCTTCACATGATCGGAGCGACTGTTATTTAATTCGGCTCCTCCTGCAGTCCTTCTGCACCGACAAGGTTACCAAAAAAACAAAAAGCCAATATGGAAGGAAACCCTTACTTATGATGGAGCTCACACACAGTGATGCTGACCAGCCCTACTGATAAATGTGCCACTGGGCGCCGGGCTGTGTTTATTGCCAGCCACTGGGCGCCTGGATGTGGTTGGCTGCATCTGTATTGTTACTGTAAACGCTCCCTCATTAACCAAAATCATTTATGCCCAGGATTAGAGAAGCTCTGCCAGCGCTGCCTTTAATTATTACAACCATTGATTACTTTGTGGCTTTGGTGTTTCTGTGTGTGTCTGTCTGTGTGTGTTTGGAAGGGAGTGCAACATTACACGTATTTTATGGATCGATTAAATGCACTCTTTTTTCAACCTGTTCTCCTTCCAAGGTCTTTAAATACCGGTATTCTGTCACATCTCTTGGCGTCTCATACAGATGCACGAGCTAGCCTTCAGCGTCTGTATGAGTCTGCCTTTCTAAGACATGGTTAATACTGTGAAATAGTTGCAGTTTGGGTACGTGTGGGCACCAAAACTACTTTGGTTGAGTTTAGGAATCATGTTAGATAAGATAGGATAAGATAAAACTTTATTAATCCCACACTGGGGAAATTAAATTGTTGCACGCAGCAAGGAGTAAAAGAGAGACACAGAAAAGATCAAAAGACGATAAAAAAAGGACACAGTATAAAAATCAACTATATATGTACGTTATATTTGCAAGCGTATGAGAGTATTATTGCCATATTGAATTGCACATGAGTCAGATGTGGATAATAAATAAAGTGTTTTGTGCTATTACACGGTAGAAAAATATATAACACAGTAAAAAAAAAATGTAATATTGCAAGAGACACTTGCACAGATGTAATGGATATAAGCGAACGTTAACATAAATAACAGCAGTGCAGGGAGTAGGTTTGTGACGTGGTGTGAAACAACATAACAAAGCGCTATGTTAAATAATGCTGCAGTTAAACAGTCTGACAGCTGTTGGAATGAAGGACCTGCGGCAGCGCTCCTTCTCACACAGTGGAGACGGCAGTCTGTTGCTGAAGGAGCTGCTCAAGGCCTCCGCTGTCTCATGCAGGGGGTGAGAAGGGTTGTCCAAAGTCAACATCAGCAGCAGTCTCCCGGGTGAAAGTCCTGTGCTTTACCCATCCATCTGCTACGTCACCTGACAGTCTGAGCGTCTAACATTGCAGCGGATGGGTTTAAATAGGAGTTAGTTGAAAGCCCGGTGCATCTCATACTGACACTAAAAGGCACCTTGCGTGTGGGACGACATCTGTATTTGACGACCGGCAGTCTTTTTCGCCGCAGGCTGCATCTGTAAACAGTGCTGATGGGAGCGGTGAGGGTAAACCAAATCATAGTTACAGCCCCAGAAAACCAAAACAGTGAGCTGAAAGTCATTAAAATGCTTTGCAGAGCTGAATGGAGCTGCAGAGTCGGGAGATGATTACCTGTGGCTTCATCTCAGCAACCTCTTTCACATTACACAGAGTCATTTGACCCATAGTTAAAATGAAAATATTAAATATAACAGCTTTAAAAACACTTGTTTTGCCTTGCGTCGACCAAATAAATGACTGCAGAGATGTGCTCATTCTTGTGCATACTGTGCATTGTCTGTCATTATGACAAACATGCGTTTCTTCATGTTTGTGTCCACTTTAGTTTGACTGAGAAGCCTTGAAGAGTGACATATCTCCGCCTTGTTAGTGTCTGCAAGTTGTATTGGATTCCCACACAGCTTTTGCTCCATGCCACTGCTTTTGTAAACAAACCTAAAGTAGGCTAAAGTTTTGAACTGATGGAATTGCACACAAACTAAAGACTTTTGCCAGTGCCTTTGGAAATGTTTTGCAGTCACATCCGCAACACACAACCAGAAACTAAGCACTCCTCAGTATTAAAACACAGACAAATAAATCAGCTGAAGTGGTGAGCGGTAGGCTTAAAGAAAAGGACGCTTTGTTTTCTGTCACAGGAGCAAAGAATGTGTTTTTGTTTATTTTTTTTTTATTTCAATTCAAGCTTGCTCGGGGAAAAAAAAAAGAGTTAATCCTTGTATTTCTGATGTCAAGAGTCCATGAAATAAGTAGAGGAGGGGTGGGCGCTTCTGAAGTCAGCGCAAACTGTCATCACGCTGATAGTGTTTTTCTGAAAGGCCCATGAGGAGAACTGAAGACTCTCACTTTTGTGCAGTGGGAATACAGGAGAGCTTTTCACTCGCTGTTTACATATCGCTGTCCCTTCTGAGAGAGGAATAATAAGTAAGATACTACGTAAGCTACAGCTCATGTCTGGGGATATAAAACAGTTATTTTTAAAGTGTGCAGCCCCCTGATTTTCAGCCCTGTCCTGTCACTTCAAGTGGTGAACGTCTCATTAAAATTAGCATTGTGATTAGCACATATTACCCCCTCTTGACCCCATACATCCTAAATAGGGCACATTTGTAATTATGAGTGGCAGCGATGAAACCTCTCACCTCTAAGTTGGAGGCCTCTGCCATGTTGAATTTATGTATTTGTGACACTTGCTGACAAAATGCTTTGTGCTGCGTGGGGATGCAGAAAGACTTTTGACCTGATCTCTGTCGTTAGTGGGCTGATTGTGGCTGTTTAAGTGTCACTTGACGTCCCCCAGGTGTGTGTGCATTGACGTATGTGCTGTGGGAGGGAATAAAGGCAACCATCGAGGTTTTTTAAATTATGCAGCTACATTGGAGACTTGTGTTTTTTTCATATATGCATCAAGTTTATGAGATTTATTATGACTGTTTTAGCTTGATGATTGCTTAATATTGCTGTCTTTTCAGTTGATCTAACAGAGTTTGATAATTAATAAATACTCATTTGTGCATGGATGACTTCTGCAGCTGCCTTTGTGAATTTTTACCCTTGAACAATGTGCCATGCTTCCTAAAAAATAAAAGAAAAACATTGCTTGGTTATTGCAAACCGCTCATTTTTAAGTGATCTTGATTCTTTGTTTACCTCTTAAACATGCAGCAACATTTCATTTGTTAATTTAATAACGCCCGGGGAAGAGACGTTAGCTGCCCTTTTTGACTGTAAGTCAAAGAAGTTGATATAACAGAATCGCAGCGGATATCAAAGTTTTTTTTTGGCAGAAACATTTTAAGCAATCAGTCTTTTATTCTCGCTGTCCACTGATCTCATCTACCAGCCATGTCAAAATAATGGATGAATCATTACATGCAGCAATTAAAAATTTATGGCATTTTCATTTCATCACTGTTATCGTTTATATTCCTCTGGGTTGCAGAAATCACTCTCACTAGATTGAACTTGACTGTTTCCATTGACATTTTTCAGATGCGCGCACAGAAGAGCAGGCTGATCTGAGCTCAGGTCATTCACACACTGCAGGGCACGGAACAAAACAGAATCATTACGGGCAACAAAGCACATCAGCAACTAACAGAGAAAACTGAAGCTATGTCTGCTGAATATCGACATGGCGTGTGCGTGTGTGCACATCTGTTGAACTGGCAGTGAAGTGACTGAGTGATAAAATACAGTAAAGAGTAAAAGCAAAGGACGTAGATGAAGTGTATGGAGTCTCTAACCTTTCCCTGACCTTCGCACAGGCGCCTCCTCTGCGTCTCGTGTATTTCTCTGCAAGAATTTACAAGGCCAATACTATGAGTTAATATACATATCTTTAATCAATGGTTCATTCTGCATTTTTTAAAATCTTCTCATTGCTAATAGTGACTAATTATGTATGTTTTGTATCAAGATTTAAAAAATACATTTTAAATGAACATTGCTTATGTAAATGTGCATCATGTTATCTTATTAGTGATCTTGAATAGTAAATATATCATTACATGTGTGCAGCTGTTATCTACATGTGGACTGGTTTGAATGTATCTTTTATCACTGTTTTCATTATATTGTGCATTTGCCCTTCAGTATTTGTCCCACTTTATTGAGGTTTAATGGTTATTCTTGACTTTAAACAACTGGAAAAACCACATTAACCGTCTTTAGTGGTTAGATTTTGCTTTTGTGGGGGGCATTTTGTTCATCCTATAGCACTGTCGTATTTTTTCTAAAATCCATGAATGGTGTATGATGATAATAATACTACTTTTATTTTTACTCAAATGCTGCAGATGATGAATAGTTTTACTCTTTGTACAATTTCAGTCACTGTCTCAGATCTCAAGTAAATTGTATACATTTGGCCCAAAATCACAAGAAACCTCTGAGAGGTTTACAATTTGTTCAACATACAACCACCTCTAGACCCTTAAATCTCTGAGAAAGAAGCAAAAAAAAACTCTGCAAGAACAACAGGACAGCAAACAAGCAACAAATGTTGTATTTACAAATTGGACAGAAGTAGCTGTAGTAGAATTATAATAACACTAAACAGGATGTTAATGGACTGTGCACATGCAAGACATTCGGAGGGCCGGGGGGGCAAAAGATAAGACAGAGAGAAAAATCATCCCACTAAATCACAACACTAATGGCTAATGGTCAATGTCTGAGAGACCGTGCCTGCACGAGCACATATTTCTAATTATTTCTAGTTTTTCTAAAGCCTCTTATTAAGATGTAGACGTGTTATTATATTGGTTGCATTTCGCTTTGTTGAACCTTTAATTGTGGCTGTAACTGATTTTTCCCACCTGACCACCACATTCATTCTCCTGATTATGAGGCTTGGAACGTAGTTCACAACCCGCCTCTTCTGCCCGTGGCTGGAAAGCCCCGTGTTAACAAAGACATGTGATAACCAGCTCCATGAGACTGGCTGTCCAGTATAACCAATGTCCAATAACCCAAAGAGAGACAGAGAGCTCACGACAACAGCTAGTGACATGGAGGTTGACCTCTAGCCAAGTGCTGCAAACTTTTTTCCCCTCACCCCGGACAAACTCTGAAATAATGAACTTAAATACCACACACGACATGCTGCCGACAATACTGTGTTACTCAAAGTGCTGTTTGCGTAACACAATATAATTGCACAGAAGGAGCAACTATACCACCTGTGGAATTACAATTTAAGTAAACAAAGCACATAACTTCTAATTGTTAGTATGCAATAGGTTAAAGAATTGAAGCCTAATTTTGGTGAGAGCATGAATCACAGAAGATAAGCAGCTTTGCATGATAAATAAACACGTACACACATGAAACAGTGCAGCAGCGGCGAAGCATTCTTGCAGTAAAATGCATGATGTTTGACCCTGAACGCATTCCAGGACTGTATGTGCCTTCAGCCTGTTAGCATTGTGTTCTTGAACTCACGGGTGGGTGTACGTATGTGTGCGTATGTGCCTGTGTGGGTGTTGCACAGTAAACGCTGAGCCATGTCCAGAGCATATAAAAGCAGATCAAAGGCTTTCACGGAGCATGTTGTTAATTGAGTGCACTGGACAGTGTGCATGTGCCTCACAGCATCTCTGGGCAGAACCGATGCTTGTCTGCAAATGTCAGCTTTCTTCTCCTCACTGTGAATTACAGACATCGCCTCACTTCCTTGTGTCCTTGTGGGGGGTTGTTATGTGTGAGAGGGAGAGGCAGAGTGAGCCCGTTTGATCCGACAGGCTTGAATTTAATTGACTGTGATGGGGCTAGAGAGGGCACATAAGAGGAAGGACGGACAAGAAGCAGAGGTGGTTTCCATTTTTGATCACTTCTTTCACAGCGTCGACAGAGAGGAGCGCGGGCAGACGGTCTGTTCAGGCTCCCTGTGCTTTAAGTATGAGATACAAAAGTTTGAAATCAACTTCATGTGCAACCACGGAGCCCCGAGATGTGCTTGAAAAATGTTTTGTTACCCACCAAAGAGAGCTGAATCTTTTTCCTCTCACTGTACTCGCAAGAATCTCTGCATGCTTCTCGGTTTGGGTTTACAAATTCATGGCATCACAGCCACCCTGAAATATTCTGAATTCTTTGATCAGAAAGCTAGCTTCATGAAACGACCTTGAAAAGATGTATCTCCTGCGCTGACTGATGTGAAGCTCTACAGAGGTGATAATTTCAGTGTGTAACATGGCTTTTTCAGATTCTGACAGTTGCCTCCCGAGTGTTTGTGGGATAGAGGAGAGTTGCACCAAAGCTGATGGGATAGATGGAATCTCTTAGAGTCTCCCTGTTGAGACGACTTAGCAAAGCAAGTGAGATGGGAGGCAGGTTTTTCGAAGGGTTTTACATCTTATTTTTAGCAGCGAGGAGAGAACGGCGTGCTGACATGAGTAGCGGTACCACTGGTCCCCTGTGACGGAGCACTCACAACGCTGCTTCACCGTTTGCTGTCAGTGCCGTCGGGATGTGACGTGGGAGCTTGATTCTCCAGCTCAGACCCCGAGGGAGGTGGCAGAGGACACTGTTAGGTACATTTTTACATTTTTATAGCACGCTCCACAAACCTTATTACAAAAGATAGCAGGCTATTCCTTGCCATTAAATGAAAATGAAAAAAAAAAAAAAAAAAAAAAAAAAATCCTCACCATTTTTCATTTTCTTTGTGCTCTGTTTATCTATTCATTTATCTTCCCATTTATCACACTTGTCACCAAGACTTCCTGTACCACCGTCGCCCCAGCCAGTTAACCACCTGCCTTCAGTTACAATTCACCTTCCGAATCACTTTTCCTTATTGCGGTTAATAGCTCACAGTCAACAACTTTGTTTTTGATTCAATACTCAAAAATATTACGGAAGAAACCGGTGAAATAGCCCTCGCTGTCATTAAAGGAAAATGAATTTGAGGAAACAATCATGCATCTTCATAGCATAATGCAGTCCAGAACAAGACAGCACAAACGATGAAGTAAAAAGATTAAAGGTTGAGTAAACCCTTTTATAAATAAATATGGCATTTTCTCCAGTGAACTGTATTCATCATTTACAGTATTTATTTGCATAAAAGAGAGATGGAGGTGGAGGATTTCTGTGGCTTGCCAGGTGTGTTATGATTCCTACAGGCTGTTGGTCTTCCTCTTCTGTATTAATATCACCCACTGCATTAGACATTAGGGAGCACAGAGAGCTCCCTCACATTTTGGCTGCACATCTGTGCAGTCCAGCTGTGCTCTCCCACAGCCGAGAGCAACATGATGGGCAAGGTCGTCAGGGGCTGGACTGCGCAAGGAGAGGCTATGGTCCAAATCTACACCTGACGGGAGGAGACTTAAAGGGGCCCTGTGGCGTTTATCACCACGAGTGAATCTCATGCTCTGCTAGCACCTGCACAAGGACACAGGTGAAGCAATACAAATTCCTGCTGAAAGACAGCTGTTGGCAATAATGTGCCAAGAAATGCAGCAACGTGCAAGAAAAAGAGAGAGGCTAGCAAGCAGGGTTGTAAACAATACTTCAGTATTTCAGATGTTTTATGAAGAAGGAAAAGCGTTCAGCCTGTTTGTTGTAGGGCTGAAAGATCCAGTATGATGTGTTTCAGTGAGACAGACTGAATGAAGGAGAGGAAAACTCCATGGGGGTACCATTAAAGAGTAACCCGGGCCGAAAAGCATTGTTTTTATGGTTACTTTCATTTTGTGTTAAAATCTTTTGTGTCTCTGTTAAAGATGTAGCATCCCTCAGAGGCTAGTCAGCTGTGTACTTAGTCCTCATTGGATAATTGTCACAGATTCATCCTCCTTGTAGTTTACATACATAGGTGGTGCCTTTAATCAGTCTGTAAACCAACCTGAAGGGGGTGCTGTTGCTATAAAGGGCAGACTCTTCCTGTCAGTCAGCTTGTGTTGAAAAGATTTAAATTTTTTTTTTTTTTTTTTCAAATCTTAAAATACAGGTTGTTGCACCTGTAGCCACACCCAGCAGTGATGTCACAGTGTACTGACACATGCTGGAGTACGCTTATACATCACAGTTGTGGGATTATTTATGAAAACTCAGTTGTCTCACTCTCACCTGCAGCAGCCTTTTACAACTTACTCTAACTTGGATGTTTTTCTGACTTCACACCAGCTATTGACAAATATACTTGCCTCCCAGGATGATATTGGCACTACAATGTTGTCACACCAGAGACACATCGGTGATGAAACAGGGCCAGTCCTCTGCCACCAAACTGGAGTGATTATTCTGTACAGAGCTGCAGGCCAGGCTGAAACTGTCGAGTATCACGCTGGTCTGGTCCCAGCAGCACCTCTAGCTGCCACGGCCTTGTGCAATTAGCTTTGAGGACTGCAAGTGCACCTATCAAATTAAAGCAGGCCTGATTCACTTGTCATAAAATCAATGCAGAGCCGTCACTCAATGCCAGAGGCAGCGGCACCTAAGAAAGTGTGAACAAAGTGACGTCTTTCCTGTCTTCACCGTCATGTTTCTTCCCTTTGCTCACTGAATGCGGTACAACGGCTTCATAGCATTGACGTACCATCAGGGAGAAGCAAATAAACTGTTAGAGCAACTGCAGTGAAGCACAGACAAGTGTTTTGCTTTTCATATTCTTTGTTGGTTTTGTAGAGATGGTTGCCGTTTGTAAAAGCAAAAAATTCCTTTGGATATTCTGGTCTTCATGCAGCCTGCTCTCTCTCTTCCCTGCACCAGTCTGGCACATTTCAATGCTAATGAAAAGAAACTGACAAGCCTCTCAAAGGAATATATCACTTTGATATAACATTTTGTTTTAACTGCATGCTTACTCAACTTTTGACATTAGTTGCCCTGTAAACTTATTCAGCTCATTATGTTTTCTCAGCAAATCCCTTTATTGATAATAAACCAAATATAGCTTTTCCCCCCTTAAGCTTAAGTTGCGTCATCAAAAATCAAGAGAAAGTAAGGCAGAAAAAAGTTATACTATGTGATGCATCACTCAGCAGTGATCGCATTCTGTTTTCTACAACAGTCAACACTGGTTCCTTTTAACCATGACGAGCGGCGGATCATGAAATACTGTTGTTGAAACAGGGCCAATAAACATTTAGTGTGTGGTTCGTTCACATTGGAAAATGATCAATAACGGTAACTTTCTGGATGTGGAAATCAGGTGTTTTTATCTGAAACAATGAAGAGAGACATCCATCAGTGGTAAAAGACATCCTTTTCAAGCTGGTTCTTCCAAGGTCAGAAAATAGTGTACTTGTATTAGAAGTATAGAAATATTACAGTTTAAGTATAGAAAAGTCATTACACATAGACTTTTACTTTTTGTGCTTAATTTAAAGTATGTTTGACATATATATACTAAATATACTTAAAAAGTGTATTTTCTAAATAGATGTCATTAAGTTCTACTTAAATGTGTTAAGAAATGAATATACTATACTACAGTACTTAAAGTGGTATTTCAAAGTACTTTATTGCAAGTCTATTATGAAGTGTCCTTAGTGTATACTAAAGTAAAAAATGTACTAAATTACAAATAATTTAATAATAATGAAGTGTATTTACGAGAAATGTACAAGTCCTTTGTGATACATTATGAGCATGCTTAATTAGTGTGTACTTTAATTTCACTTTAAGTATATTTAAGTATATTTCCAACACACTGGTGATATACACGTGTACTGCAGGTGTGTTTTGAATGTTCATGAATCATGATTTCCTCTGGTGTACTTCAGTACACTTAAAATCTATAAAAAGTGCCAATTAAATGTACTATTTACAGTTCAAGTATACTCAAGTGGCACTTCAGGACTGCTTGAGTACACTTAAGTATATAAAACAGCAAAAAGTGTCCTTAATACATTCTTCAGAAATATAATTTAAGTACAGTATTTTTGACCTGGGTCGCCTCCTCTGGAATAACCACTTGCTAATGTTTAATACAGCTTCGTGGATGTTACTGAGTAAGTGTTGTTGACTTGTTTCTGTGTGGAATTTAGCCTTTTCAAATAAACATTCAAAACATCTTCATAAATAAAGTAGATTACAGAGAGTAGATTAAAGAAGATTACACAGTAATTTTCAAGAGGACATGTATGTGGTTTCCTCCTTTGGGCTCCATTCACTCCAAAGAATATTTGGGACTCAATAATTGGTTATGAACTGCTATGGCAAAGTTGGTGCACAGCCCAGCATTGTGTCTGAGGCCTTGTTTGAGAGCTGTTTGACTTGATCTCACTCTGACTTAGTCAATGACATCAAAGCGTCTGTGGGGAAAATCTGGAGAAATAACGTGGCATCATCTAAACATTAAACACCATTGGTTAGGTGCAGTCACAGACATTCATCTTAATTTTTACATTTGAAATCACTGTTTGTAGTTTAGAAAGTCACAGCTCAGTATGATTTATTTAGTGTGATTTCTTGCATGCAAACAGCGATTCTTGCACACTATGAAGGCTTGTATGTCGTGTGTATGAATTCAGATATATAGCATTAGTGTACTGGCGTTTGGCCACAGTCTCTGAGTTCATCAGCGGGTTTGTTTTCTGTAAACACAGCTGGAGCCTGGTACTTACGTGGGTGGTACAAACCTACTTGGAAGCCATACAGGCGCACTGATACACCCATGTATGCTGCTGTATATGTGTATGTCTCACAGAGACGAAGAGAGGGTGATGAGCATTGCATGTAAAAAATCTGTGCTTTCAAGTGCATGTTTGTGTGAGTGTTATTGTAATGTGCCGTGTTGCGTGTCAGTGTGGGTGTGTGTTTATCTGAGTGATGCCTGTGCCGCGGGGCAGGAGCACGGAGCGAGGGAGTGAGACGAGCCTGAACTCAACCTCAGACACCCTGCAGCTTCCCACTGAGTGGGAGCATGTGGATGCGAGGGGACACACTTGTGGTGTCTTCTTTTGTTGGAGTGGCAAAAATTTTAGGAGCGGGAGCACAAAAGCCTCTGCAGGAGGAGAGGTTCACCATCCCCGCACTTCCTCTCTTACGCTGATATTTTGGAGGCTTAGCTGATACACAGGAGGTTGTTTGATTTGTTATCTCTGTTGTCTTCGTTAGTGTTGTGTTCTGCTGTAATCCTTGAAAGGGAGCGAATTGCGTTGCAGTTTTTAAAGACGAGGAGATAAAGAAACAAACCCCTCTTTGATTAGTAAACTCTCTTTTATTGTTGTGCATAATAAATACACGGCTTCAAAGTATCGGCTTTGGGAGTGTTGCCAGTGTGGTATTGGAATGTGTGCAGAATATGACATGATAATTAGGCTCTGTTGGCCCAGTGATCAGGCCCATCAGCTGCGGTTGACACCCTTCATTGCATTTCAAACAGCACAGTGCTGAAGCACAGGGGAGCATCCTGACTGCTCTGGTAAGTCTGAGTTATTTCTCTGTACTTAGAGAGGCAGAGAGGATTAAGAGGGTTTGGGAGGGTCTGTCACTGGCTAGCCTCAAGGTGAGTGACAAAATCACTACAACATCAGCATTTTTCATTCTCTTTGTACCCAGTGTTAAGAGAGTCAGAGAGCCACTTTGTCAGTAGATTAGAACAGAGTTTTATTCAAATTAAAAACTGGGAGATATCTGGACAGGGACTCCCAAAATGTACTGTGAAAAAAAAGACAGCTCTCAGAGCAGCTGTGTGTCATGGCCCTGAAAGTCCCCAGAATACCTCCGGATGGATTTAAATGATGACTTCTTGCAACAAATAGTCTTCATGCAGAAATGATATGATCTTACTAAAAAATTAAACCAACAGCACGTCAATATTTCCATCACAGTCTTTAATGATGTAGAATTCTGAAAAAAATTTATTGATTAAAAGATGCAAGTCATCATCAGTTTCTTTCATGGGTCCACGATTTCCTAATAACTTTCCAGGAAACCTCCTTGGAAGAACTAGACACTGTATTTGGTACCAAATACAGGGAATATAAACAGTTCTGGGACAATTAGGCTCAGAGTTAATCAAAATGTGTTGAGTTAATCAGCAGTTGGTGATTTCCTGATGAATTTCCCAAGAAGAGCAGCTCATTTTACAGGAAAAGTTATGTGACTAATTCTTGGTCTGAACCCTTAACTTCTTGGAGTCTGTGCTGTAGCTGCCCCGAAACATTTATCTCTATTGCTCCTTGTGTTAATTAATGAGCTTTAGATGGGCTGATAGGTGGATTTTGTTACCTTTGGACATAGCCAGGCTTGCTGTTTACCTGTTTCCTGTCTTTGTGCTAAACTAAGCTAACTGTCTTCTGGCTGTAACCTCATATTAAACAGGCAACAATGAGGGTGGTGCCAAACTTCTCATCTAAATCTTGGCAAGAGGAGAAATGAGTGTGTCTCCCAAAATGTCCAACTGTTTTTTTGCACACTTTGAGCTCATGCATAGTTAATCCAGTCAGTGGTGTTTCTAAGCGTTTGTGCAAAATACTAGAAGTGCATGATGAAGTGAAAATCATATGAATGTGAATTTATATTGAAAAAATGGTCAGCGGAACATTAGGACACTGGTTCCTGTAGATTATATTGCTTTAACAATAAGATGTTGTATACCATGTTATAGTTACATGGTACCTCTACTTTAGATATTCAGTCATTTTATGTGACATTTGTATGTTTTAATTATGATAATTGAATATGTGCATAGAGTCAGTACAGAGCACAAAGGCTGAAGAGAGCAGAATAACATGCTGCTCTGAAGAGTTTTCCTTCTCAGATCTGCCAGAGGAGAGATTAATTGTGTGTGTGTGTGTGTGTGTGTGTGTGTGTGTGTGTGTCATTAGCCTCTTGACTGGAGCGTGGACCCCTCCAGGAGTGATGGGCTCCACGGCTGCTTCGCGCCGAAAGGCCGACGTCTCTGTTCCTAAGGCCTCCTCAATTGATTGCGTGTGTTAATTGTGGGCATTGATCAGAACAAAGCAGACCAGATAGGCTTTCCAATGGGAATGTGAGCTTCAAAGGGGGAAAAAAGAGGAGCGCTGCTGTCTCAAAAGGGAAATTAGATTGAAAAAAATCTGGATCTCATTTTCATAGCTTTGGTATCATTATCATCATCGTCATCATCATCATTAATAATATTATACTTAATGTTAAATCTTAAACATCTTAAACATCCAGCACAGTTTACAGACCGACTTCCTGGTCCAACTTTGACCTCATGTACTTGCTGTAGTTTTGCACGGTTTTCCTCTACGATGAGGATTATTCCTGACTTTTGTGGTGCCCTTTACTCCAACATCTACTGGATACGTGACTGGAGGATACACGTGACTCTCTTCTCCACTGTGCAGTCTTTACTCAGTGCGTCTGTGGTTGCTGGACCACCTCAGGTCTCTGAAGCATTAAATTCTCTTTTGAACCTACAGAAATACTTATCTTTATTGACAATTGGCATGAATTTAAATGTAATCATGTGTATTTTCCTTGATTTTATGCATTCTATGTAAAGCACTTTAAGCTGCAATTCCTGTATGAAAGGTGCTACACAAGTAAAGTTTATTGTTATTATTGTTATTTCAAGTTTCCCTCTTCTAATATTCACTATTCAGGAAACAAAGTCACAAAGGGTATTGCTTTGTATTAAGGTACACAAAACACCAAAGAGTTACAGAGGAGTGAGTGAGGAGCGAAGCAGGAAGCACCTGATAATTGATAAACTGCTACTAAGTAGTTCCTGAATAATGATGATTCAAAGAATCAAACGTATTTAATTAACTTGCAAAACACGCACATAAAATGTTGGGTAAACAACTATGTGTCTTTCTCTGAGAACACGCAGCGAGATGCAGACCAGAGTGAACTTCAGTGCAAGTGGCACAGATCTTCCAGTGCACCATGCTTCATTCACCAAATGTTTTTGGCTCTCTTACCTTCATCAGGGTGAGAAAACAACTCTAGACATCTGCTTGCTGAAGAAGAAACTTCTTAAAGATGCTTCTGAAATGCCTCCAGTGGACATTAGAACAGCTACTGAGACCTGAGGGAGCCGTGGTGCAGCTGGACCATGATGGGACCACATCCAGTGGACATCAAGGCCACCCTTTAAACTGATCAACTGGTGGCTGTTGTTTGTGTCCTGCTGTGTTGGTCCTCCTTGAAGCAATGTCCCCGTGCCTCCAGATCTCAACAAACACTTTGGGTGAGTACAATTGTATTAAACTAGATTTTTCCTCCAAGAAAAGCCTGATAAGTGGTAAATCAGCTCAAGCCATGGGCATGACAGAGCACACAACAGTCGGCGTTTTCCACTCTAAAATCAGTGTCAGGGAAAAAG
The DNA here is from genome assembly GCF_051107435.1 of Chaetodon auriga. Classification (NCBI taxonomy): domain Eukaryota; kingdom Metazoa; phylum Chordata; class Actinopteri; order Chaetodontiformes; family Chaetodontidae; genus Chaetodon; species Chaetodon auriga. The sequence goes on from NC_135080.1 coordinate 7,644,432, forward strand.
TGATTCATGAAAAGTAACAGTGCGCTAACCAGCCCCTCCCTCCTCCACGCTACCAAGAAAAAAAAAAAATCATTTAACCTAGATGTATTGTTATGGAGAAACATGCCACGCTGACTTTCAGTAATTTTTCTGCATATTCCGTCTGACTTGAGGTCAAACATGAGAGGATTAGCGAGCCTCTAATCCATGCAGGTGGTGCTGTGGCCTTGGGCTGCTCAACTCCTCTCAGTTTAGTATGCAGGCAGGCTGCTCTGCAGAACTGGAGCACACCACCGCTCTGGGGGGGATTTTAAGCTAAATAAATAGAGAAAATAAAAGAGCTGGAATAAGAAAAGGTTTTATGGAGAAAGAGGTGATATTAGCTTTGTGATTGAGTGGGGAGAGTGGGACTCGTGAAGGGGAGGGAATAGGTGCAAGTGTTGTGGCATTTTGTGGTGTGTCTCCTCTTAATTATCATGTCCCCCAGTGCGCCGCCTCCCTTCCCAGCTCACCCACTTTCTTCATCTCCTTTTCAATTTTCTAATTGCTTGGTTTTAATTAAGGCCACACAGAAGTGACAGTGAGTCAATTAAAAGCCAAGAAATGGGCACAGATAGGCAAAGGCTGTCTCTTTTTTTTTTTTTTTTTTTTCAATCAGAGAGTATTGATTCTGCAACCCTGTCATGCCCATAGGCACCTTAACCTTACTTTATGCCCTTGGGCTACAGACATTTTGGAGCCCCCCCCCCAAAAAAACCCCCACAGCACTGGTGCAAATAACCGGGTCATAAAGACGACAGCTGACATAAAGAAACCCAAATAAAATCACGCTTTTCACATAATACAGAGAAAACCTTTATCCGCTTTCTTATGAAGGCTTTCTACCATGAAGTTGTTTCTAAAAACAAAAAGCTCTGTCACTTATATAACAAGGCCGTCAAGTGCATTCAGTAGACTCGCTTGTCACAAGTTCCAAGTGCCTCCCTTCACAATATGCCATGACAACATACATTCAGAACCCCGTTAATGGAGAGCAACAAATAGTAAACAGAGCGCCCTGCTAATCAGTGAACAGAATACTGATCTCATCAGTATAAGACAATACTTCAACAATAAGTCAAGACAAAGCTGAGTTATCAGCAAAGTCGCCCTGTGTGCAGGCTTGCTTGCTGCATCGTTGACTGCAGTCTGCTTTTAACAGATGAAAGTTTAGAGAAAGTGCTCCCTCCTCTCTGTTGGTGACTGGAATGGTAAGGAAAAGGTGTGAGTTATGTCTGCATTAAGGAACACAGTCTGCAATTTTGTTCGCCTCAAGAGTTTGAGCAGTTCAACTGCTGATGTGTTCACTTCACAAACTCCCGAAACTGAATCACTTCTGATACAAAGTCCTCCTCTAAGTCCCTGTGATATTTTTGTTGGAGGCTCAACGCTGATGAGCAGAGCCCTTGTGGGGAAATTGACTGAAATTTGTTTAAAAAGCCAAACTTTTCTAGAGTAACGTCATGTTCCTGGTGTCATGTGTCCAGCTCTGCCACCAGCCTGTCAATCACAGCGGTAAACACCGACGTGGAAAACTTGCTTCTGCCTGACAGCTGACACTCTGGTTTGAAGGATTTGTCAGCCTGTTTTCTCACACGTTGTGTGTCTGCTTTGTAGGCCTCTGATACAGTTGAAGACGTCTTCTTTGCTGCCATCTCATAACAATCAAATTTATTGCGTAAAGCTGCCACATGTCTGTTTCTCAATGAGCCCATCAGTCCCACAGCAGGTCAAGCTCAACAGCCCGTAGTGCCGCGCTCACATCAAAACCGTAAACGAGTCATTCCACATGTTGTCGAGAAATTATATCTCCAGCTTGTCCGTTTTCCTGTGAATTGCTCTGGCCTCTTCCCTTGCAGTAAAAGGCTGGTGCTCATCATCAGCGATGCTTCGTAATGAATGTTGGATACCAGCATAATTCACCCTCGGGGCTTTGGTGGCGTCTGAGTGCGCCGACCATCTTGTATCTAAGAGTGTTTTCAGTGCGGTTCTTTTCATTAGCAATCCTGCAGTGATAACCTGCCACTGTGACGTGGACTTGGAGGAGAAGTTGAGTGTCTGAACAGGACTGAAGCAATTTACTGTACACTATTAACCCCAACCAAGTTCAGCATGTGGGCGACGCAGGGCACCTACTCCACCAGTGGTTTTGTCAGATACTTCATGACAGCAGCTACCCTCTGAAGAAGCAGCAGTCTCACTCATCGCTGAACTGTTTGTTTAGGTCAGAGTTCACTGCGTCTCTGTCAGCTAGCTGGCCGATATGAGCGATCGTAGCTTTCCACACCAGCAGAGGGGTCTCCTGCTGGCTCGTGGCCTCCTCTGGCTTCCTGCTCCACTTCTCCTCGTTCCTCCTGCTTGCAGATGCTGAACGACATTGCTGCTTGTAGGTTTATTAGTAAAAAAGTTGGCAAAGTTTCAATACACACCTTTTAAAAATTATTACATAAGGTCAAAGGGGTACATACATATACACCTAAAGGAACAGAACGACAATACACAACATCTAGGACAGAAAATAAAAAAAAGGCGTCTTATTGTAACTTAAGTCTTATTGGGGGGGCAATATGCACATGTACACATGCAATGCCTTGCAAACGTTAGGGCCCTGGTCAAATTTTCTGTTACCATCTTTTACAGTTTGAAAGTAACAAAAATGGAAAAGGGCCCAAAGCAACAGTTTGGGCACCCTTCAACTCCCCCTTTTGCTGGTATCACTGCTTGTAAAGACGTTTTGTAGGCAGCCAGGATTCTTTTAGTTCTTGTTTGCAGGATTTTTTTCATTTCCTTCAAAAGGTTTTTCGTTCTGTGAATTCTTGAGTCTTGCATGCACTGTTCTTTTGAGGTCTGTCCACAGATTTTTGATGACTTTTGGGTTGGGAGACAGTGAGGGCCATGATAAAACCTCAGCTTGCACCTCTTGACACAGTCCATTGGGGATATTGAGGTGTGTTTAGGATCATTATCCTGCTGTAGAAGCCATCCTCTTTTCATCCTCAGCTCTTTTACAGACGCTGTAATGCTTGATTGCAGAATTTGCTGGTACTTAATTGAATCCATTCTCAACTCCACCAGTGAAATGTTCCCTGTGTTACTGGCTGCAATACAAGCCCAAAGCCTGATCGATCCACCCCTGTGCTTGACAGTTGGAGAGGTGTTTTTTTTTCATGAAATTCTGCACCTTTTTTTTCTCCAAACATAACTTTGCTCACCAAAAAGTTCTACTAACTACTAACTGTATCAGTCCACAGGACGTGTTTCCAACATGCATCAGGCTTTGCAAATGTCTGATATTGAATTTTGTGGTGAGGATGCAGGAAAGTTTTCTTCTGATGGCTCTTCCATGAAAGTCATATTTATGCAGGTGTTGCTGCACAGTAGAAGAGTGCACCACCCCAACAGAAGGTCTTTTACAGTCAAACAGGGGGTTTGATGTCTTGGTCTGGCAGACCGCAGCTTGATCTCCACCAGTCGTGTTAACTGCCATTTCTTAATTACATTACAAACGGAGGAGACAACTGCCTGACAACACCTTGCTATCTTTTTGTAGCCTCCTCCTGCTTTGTGGGCAACAGGTTTTTTAATTTTCGTCAGAGTGCTAGGCAGATGCTTAGAGGAGCCCATGGCCGCTGCTTGTTGGAACAAGGCTTGAGGACTCTTACATTTGCATCATCTAACCTTTCCTAACAATGATCGTGAACAAGCCATAGCACCGTCACACTAATTAAGGTCAGAGACGTTGGTAAAAGTTGTCTGAGAGCTCAAATCTCTTGGGGTGCCCAAACTTTTGCATGCTGCTCTTTGTCCTTTTTCACTCTAAAATTGTACAAAAATGAAAATAATGCACTAATCTTACATAAAATGTTGAAGACAGTGTTTCATCTTTAACTTTATGCATTTTGTAGATCAGTCCAGTTTCTACTCACTTAACTATTCACAGTAATTTTGACCATGCCCACACATATCTGACCATACACACACACACACACACACACACACACACACACACACACATATAGACCCTCACATATATACAAATATAGATTTCCATATACACATACTCCAAGTCTGTTTGATGTACAGACTGAAAAAATAATAATTTAATTGACCTTTATCAATGTTGGTTTTAACTCCAGCCTTCACCCTTGTATCCCACCCACACTCAAGAAATACACTCTGTTCTTTGTTCCTTATTGACATCCTTTTCGAGAACCCACTGAAGCTTTGAAAACATTTTGAAATGTTCAGTGTTTAATTGCTGTCCCCATCGTAATGATGATGCTGTTCAGGTCTTTTCCTTCTACATCATTCCTTTAATCACCAAGCATTGTGGTTAAAAGACAACAACTGAAACACGAGTTGTAAACAGAGATCCATTTGTCAACTTTAATCCAGAGCAGTGCTCCTTCCTTACAAAACCACAACACATGAATGTCTGATTCCTCTTCCTCCTCACAATATCTAATAAGACACACTGCATTTTCCTAGTTGGCAAATATCTGTAAATTAGTTTTAGTTGTAAAAATATTCTGATGATGACATCAAAGGTGGTTGTGTAAATGTATGTAAAAACTTGCAGGGGAAACATTTCTCGTACAAATACTCCATTCTTTCTGAATAGCTACCGGTGCAGCAGATGTTTTTTTGTGATGCATATAGAACTGATTTATTTTCCTGTTTGATTTTCTCTTGCTCAGTCATGTTGTATCTGGAACAGCGTGTTTTGTACATGACAATAATTTCCTTTTCCAAGTGGAAACGGCTGTCCCAAACATTACCATACGCTACTGTAAGACATTATTTTGGCCCCTTCAAAACACTACAGGTAGCTTGATGTGTTATTTGATGACTTACAGATTCCAGATATGATCTACATGACAGTGTGTTGATCATATCTATACATGGGAAACCTCTATGAACTCCTTTGCCCAATACTGTTTGCAGCGGTGCAAATATACAATATTATGAATTATAATATATCTATTTAAACATTTATTTTTTTTTAGCTCATGTCTTGTGATCCCCCTGGTACTCGGTCAGAGGCCCCAGGCTTCAGCTCATGCATTAAGGCGCACTTGGTCACAACTTAGGATGAATCCACAAGCTGCATCTCTCCTGCATGAATAAGTGATGAGAAATCTCACATGCCGGGTCTATACTGGGAGGCCTTTATTGTGTTGTGGTGATGTGTAATACAGGCTTTGTGGTGCTTATGTTTGTATCGACACACATGGTTTATTTATGTGAAGACTGCTGGAGCGTTGTGAAGTAGCACACACCTCTTTTATTTATTTTATCACTCTTTCTGTGCTTTTTTTCTCTTGCTCCTTTTCTCCTCTGTTGCTTTACTGCGATATCACATGTCCCTCCGTGTCATTTCCTCCTCCATGAGTCCCAGCCAATTCCCCTCCCTCTAACCGCTCAATTACTGATGCGCTGTCGCCTCCCGCTCTCTCTTCCTTCGCTTCTCTCATTTTCTTAATGATACCACATTCTGCGTTTTAGGACTTATTTCTCCTCATCCCATCCTTTAATTATGCAGCAGCATTTTGGCTCCGGCTTCTAACGATACAGTTGGTGTCCTACCTGTTTTTACACAGGAGGATCTTCCATCTTTAATTAGGTCCTGACTGTATGCTGATCGCTCCTAGATTTCCTCAACAATTACAATTACGTCCCCATCTTTGATGTGCTTTCCAAATAACTGGGTCAAGTCAGATGAGAGTATCTGTGAGTCAGATACCAATTTACCTCAAAGTGAAGGAAAATCAAATAATTCTGTGTAAAACTCTCCACCAGCAAGATCACTCTGACTTGAAATGATTGCTGCAGTATTTCAGTTTTAACCACCATTTATTTTCAGGTTTTTGTCTGCGTTTACTCCAGTTTGTTCAGAAATCAGTGTAATTAGCAGGTTAAGGAAAATATCATTTGCTCTGGAAATCTTGCTGAGCTTAGTAATTATTACCATATTGAAGTGGGCTATGCTAAAGACTGGACTATAATGAGCTGATAATTAGTAGTGTCTCCGTGTTTCCTTTGTAACGACTGTGTAGAATTTGCAGAGTTAATTCTGCTAATTAATTACAGCCCAAGGTCAAATTTTAACCTTGAGGTTTTATTTTATTTTATTTTTTTTAACAATTGAATGCATAATCTCAACTCAAGGTCCACTTTCTGTGCTGTTCACTGAGTCCTGGTGAACAACTCTGGCCTCTTCCCAGTTGATGCTGTGACTGGTTTTGGTCTGATATTGACAGACAGCTGATGCTAAGACTTTTCACGTCACAAGGGGTCACCACTTGGCAAAAACCTTTCAGCACCTTAAAGGAATAGTTGGACATTTTGGTTGGACTTTCAAACTAGTAAGGACAAACAGTGTAAAGTCTGTGTGGGCAGGTGACCGGAGTGGATGGAGGAGTCAAACACAGGACGATCACACAGCAGACTGGCCTTTGTTTCCAGTGTGAAACCCAAACCATCATAAATCATGTTTTCCTAAAGCTAACCAAGAAGTTTTGGTGCCCAAATCTAATTAAAGTGTGACTGTTACCTGAAATGCTTCCAAGCAAGCTTTATTTTGAAAATCCAACTCATCCTTACATATAAGTTAACTTGACCCTGGAATGAAAATGATGGTGCACATGCACCAAAAATGAAAAGAAAATTAATGTCCTTGTACAATCAGGAGACGGTTAGCTTAGCTTCTGACTTAGCCTCCCCTTTTAGCCAAGAAATAGTCTGACCCCTAACCCCCTCATAAAACTACAACTTTCTGTTGGAAGGCGCTCTGAAGTATTTGAGTCAAAGGTCACACATCAGTGTACAGATATTGCAATGTCAATATGTTCTACATGAATAAATTCTCACTATTGTTGTTATTTATTTGTCTCACATTGCTAGAATTTAACCAATGTCTGAGTAATTCATCCTCGCCTGATGAATGGGTTGAACTGCTGTTTTATTTCACTGTAGGGAACAATAGATTCAATAAGAAACATCGACATCATTAAAAAGGACACTAAGTTGCACATTAGAATTAACAACTGCTAAATTGGAAACATAAAACTGTGTTTGAAACAAGAGCTAATAAACAAACGGTTATTATCAGGTGTCTCTGACTGAGTAAACTGGGTGAAGTTGTGGAGGAACACACCTGCAGGGCTTTCATCTGGTGGCTCCCATTGCCTTTTGGGATCTGTGGTTTGCACTGGGCAACAGAACTGTGGCTGGCGGAAACTTCAACACTTCATTATCATCATTACAGCAATACTAGGAGCTAGTTTTTGGACTTTCTGAGACATTTTAATATCCGCGACTTGCTTTCTAACATGCCCGTGCCCTTGCACATAGACACCATGGGTGCCGGCTGCTGACTGTAATACCATGCTGAAGTTATCAGCTTGAGTGAACATTTTTTAAAGCCCTTACAACTTAATTCTGAGTAAAAGTAGCTGTCACGCTGTGTGTTTACTTTTCTTGCTTCATTTTGGTTGCCTGACTGCATGAAAGCTGTCCGCTGAAACTCTCCCGGCTGGCGCTCCAGTGACAGGGGTTGAGCAAAAAGACTACATGTGGGGGGGGTGAGGAGCTCTGTCTCTGTCAGCGCTTCACTCCAACCATTCTGTTTGAAACAAATTGGTTCCTAAGCAGCCATGATCTGGATTTAGCACAAAAAATACCACACGTGATGAACAGTAAAAGATTTGGGGCTTTGCTGAAAACATCAGGCCTGTAAGCTCGCCTGTGGTGCTGCTTTCCCCTGTTTACCACCAGCTTACTCAACAGTTAAATCTAACCTGAAAAGGGTTTAATTTATTCAAATGAATCTCTTTTGAAATATTTTAACAATTTCCAGCTTCCACATAAAATGAAAACTTACCTTTTATTTAACCTACAGTCTGCATAAAGTACAAAGATTTTCTATCTATCTATCTATCTATCTATCTATCTATCTATCTATCTATCTATCTACACATACATATATAAACAATTTATCAATCCATTTCCATTACCGCTGCAAACACAGCAAATAAGCGTGTTTATTCTCAGCTTTATGAAATTGTGTGCTCTTCACTTTAGTAAGAGCATGTTTCCTTTTTTCACCCCCTAAATTACAGTGATGGATGTTTGTGTGCATATGAACAAGCTTATTAGAGAATCCACACCCCATCACCTCCTGCAAATAGTTACAAATGGATGCAGGGATGCCTCATATTTTTCCTGTTTATCATTTAACATCTCATTCAGCTCATCCAGACATAAACACAGAAAAACTAAAAACTAAAACTAAACTCTTAGTTGACTTTGGATTTGATCATTATGGATGAGATTGACTTTGGTGTCCTTAAAAATTTACATAAACACTGCATATTTGGAAGCAATTGGTGCCATTAAAACAAAAAGATGTTTTTTTTTTTTTTTTTTTTTTTTTTGGTAAGAAATAGTTTAACTGTGCACATCATCCCCAAAGGTAGAAAATTGGCAAGATAAGATTTTGCATGCGGCTTCCAGCCAAAGCGTAATTCTCTTAGTGTAATAAAATTTCATTTGTATGACAGTTTTTGGGCTGTTCCAGCAATAAAATGCTTAATCTTGCAACCAAAAAGAAAGATATTAGGGACTTATATATATTAAAGCGGAAAAAAGTAGAAATAGTTATGGCATGGCTGCTGGAATGAGCTGGAAGGGGAGTAAAAGCTGCTGGTGGTGAGTAGATGAGCATCAAACACCAGATGCCAGACCTGCTATCAGTTTAAATATAATTACGCAGCACTCTCATCCATGCATATAACCACTCCTTCTGTGCTCATTCATCATTTAACAGAATTTGAAAAAAAAAAAAAAAAAGAAAGTTTAATGGAACACTTACTTGCGGATCAATTTCTATCACGGAGAGGAGAATGTAAAGAAGAGGAAATAGAATTCATGCTCTAAAGGCCCATTAATAATAATAATAGCCTAGAATATCTACAGATTCCATGTGACACTTTCATTAATATCCTTAGTGCTTTTCAATGATTTATGGAAGTACAATATATCACACCACGGCCCTTGCGTCATCTTTGAATTTTCTTCTTTTCCTGTTGGTCAGGAACTTATTTCATGTCTATCTCCTGCATGTTGCTGCTGTTTTATTCCACTTACATTTCACTCGTGTTTGCATTGTATACTGTGCAAGTTGCTTACAGGAAGAGAGGATTTGTTTGTAGGAAGCAGCTGTGGTTTAGCCAGCAGGGTCTGATCAGGGGGGACAAATTGCAAACTGGTGCAAAATATAGAGGAGGAAACGGGATGAGAAAAAAGCTAAATTTGCTGACAGAATCAATTTCTGGTTTAAATGAATTAAAATGAAAGAAAGGCAAGAAAGGGGGAATCAGGATGCCTTTTACTCTAAAACCATAAATGCAACAATAAACAGACTCAGACTGCAACGGTAGACATAAGAAGATATAGATTTTAATATCTTTATAAACATTTTTGTACTGTTGTTTTCTGATGATAACTTACTGAACAATTGATTTATGGCAAAGAAAGAAGATGAGTAGGCATACAGTCGGACGAGAAAGAGGGAGGTGAGGAATTGTGCCTTGACAAATAAAAGAATCTAAAAATATAACATGAAAAACACGTAAAGAAACAAATCACCAGAAAATCAAAACTCGAAAGACTCCTCCTGACAGGAGGAGCAGAAAACCCTGTTATCATCATCAATGTCACTGATATTGTTTTTCTCATAGTAATACAGTAAATGATTAATATCAGCACTGCAAGAAGTCCTCTTGTCTCCATCGTTACAGTTCACATCATTGATACAAACACCATCTTATCAGTACGTTTAAGGGAGGCACAAAAGCTCCAGAAGTACAGCGAGATGTCCCGTAACTGTCCGTCTGTCGATCTGCATTGTACTGCATCCCCTTGTTACTTCAGAAGCGATTGTCTTGGTCTTGGATCCCCACAACCATGAACAATCACATCAGTTAATGAACAGGCGTCATTCTCTCTGCATGATCCCTGTGTTGCCATGCTCCATTCAAAATGTTTTTTTTAATCTTTTATTGATCACGAGTCAGTTAAGGTACACACACATTTTTTTTCTTGAGTCTTGTTGTTGTATTCCTTTGAAGTTTAGTGATTAAGAAGAAAAATGTGTTCCTCATGTTCTCAGTAAGGCAGGTACGCCCTCACCGAGGAGGGATCAGTTCAGCACAACCTCACTGGGAAACTGAGAAAGCCCCGTTTGACCCTCGACCTCTAAGGCTCCTGTTGGCCCTGCAGCAGGGATCTGTCTCTAGGTCCTTTTTGTGTCTTAGAAAAATCAAATGAACAACATCTGACACAGATATAGACAAACTCCTCGATATTCACAGCTTGATCTCCCAGAGACACCAATTGTTTTTCCAAGCAAATGAAGATAGCGCATGACAGTCCTCGTCATCCTGAAACAATTAGCAGCTTAATATTCAGTTGCACAGAGGGAGAGACATGGTGTAAATGAAGATGGAAGCCGAGTTGTGCGTAGAAATGTAATACCAATGAGGAATACTGTTAAATAGGCAGAAAGGTTGGTACAGTACCTGAAAAAGCCAGCATTATGAAGAGAGTCGCTGTTACAATTTGTTAGGGCTTCATACAGAATATGCTCTGACTGGTTGCTCTGTTTGTAGCCTTACAACATCTGTGGCCATAGATTTCCATTTTCTTATGAGAATGGCACATTGCTATGTGTGATACTGACCGATAGGTTATTGCCATGCTTACTCTTTACCTCTTCTATGAGTAACACTTAGACCCAATTGTTCGGATCACTTGTTAGCAAAGGACGCAACACAAGAATATTTGGCAGAAAGGATGAGCAATATAGGACTGACGCTGAAGGATTCACATGGTCATTGACTTTCCATTTGTACCTTCTTAATAACAATTTAAAACCTGTGAACTGAAAATTAAAGCTGGATGGAGAACTTGTACTGGCTTATCTGTCTCAGAGCTAATGAGTCTACAAGTTTTACCTTGTTTGCTCTGTCGTCTCTGTCCTCTTTTTCTCTATTTTCACCAAATTTTGGTTATCTGAGCTCCAGTTGAGTGAAAAACAGAAGTTTAAAAAAATACACCAAGACATATGAAGATGAAATCATACTGGCATAAGTGGCAGTGCAAGCTTGGTCTGCATTAACTTTTTATCATTCTCTGACTCTCAGTCCCTCCGATTCTTGTCTTTCTGTTGTAGATGTTTGATGCTTTGTTGCCTGTTTCTGTCTGAACAGTAAAGCTCCCTACACAACATTTACACATATAATCACACTCACACACACATACAGAAAAGACACACAGGCCTTGTAGTGCAGGAGCAAGAGAGGGTCTGAGGGCTGTGTTTTTTGTGATTAGCATTTGCCAAACCCTCTGAAGGTCAACGGAGAATGTAGTCAATATTTGTTGTTATCAAGGCCACAAAGAGGGCAAAGACGTGTAGTAAGGACTGGGATAAGGTTGCCCTATTGTTGGCTTGCTGAACCCCACTAGGGGGGCGAACAGTGGTCCGGGGAGTGCACTTGTGCTTCCTCCGTGTGACGGTGCCGTCTGGAGACGTGTGGTCATGTTTGCCCCCGTCTGTGAAATCTGGGGAGGAATCCTCCTTGTCTGCCATGACCTCCTTTGAGTGGTGAACCTCATTGTCACCCTTCCCCTTGCTCACCCTGTTACGAGGCTTTGTGCAGTTCCGAGAACGGCCAGGCCTCGAGGGGTGCACTATGTGGGTCTGCCCTCCAGAGCCCACCACTACGCCGCGATTCATGGACGGATTCACCGTGCCAGATAAATTGTTAGTCTGGGCTCTGGACTCCGAGTTAGGTACAGTGGGCGAACAGTTGGGGAAGTCCTCCTTGCGCAGCTCCTTGAGGTCTTTCCCAACCATATCAGCTGGCGCCTGACAACCCACTGAAGACGTTGAGCCTCGGAAACGTTTCAGCCATTCCCATAGCGACAGGGCCTTGCAGTCACATGACCAGGGGTTGTCGTTGAGGCGCAGGTATTCCAAGGCGGGCAGCATGTCCAGGCACTGTCCAGACAGCTGTATCAGAGAGTTGTTGAACAGGTAGAGGGTGGTGAGACGTTTCAGGTCATGGAAGGCCAGGCGGTCAACCCACTCGATCTGGTTTTGGTGCAGAAGAAGTCGGTCCAAGGCTCGAAGGCCTCTGAAGGTGTTCTGGTTAATGCTCCACAGACGGTTTCCATGCAGAAACAGATGGCTCAGGTTGTGGAGGTCCATAAATGTGTCATCCTGCAGGAACTTCAGATGATTATCCTGAGGAGACACAGAGAGCACGATTTTTCATATTATGCAATGTTTTCATTCCAGAGTTACTGCACTGTATCACTATAACCTTAACTTGTGTCTACATGCAATGAATACTAATGTCCTCTTAAAGTACTAAATAATCTGGAAATGTACAGTCCATTTGATCTATTGCATGTTCTGTTGCCTTCAGTAAACTAGGCTGTTGTTGCTATTTTTGCAAAATGGAGAAAACTAGCAAACAGTGCTGAGTGGATAATCATGACACCAAACCATCTGACAAATAATGTGTTGAAGAATTTTGGATTTGATGAGGCAGTGGAGACACCGTGAATACAGAATATTAACTATAATAATGTAGTGATGAACAGGCTATGTGGGTTGTGTTCAAATTAATCCAAATAGGTCAAATTTGTTATTTCGAAAACTGACAGCCCTAATAGAGTCTTAGTCATAAAATGAATCAGAGTGAAACTGCCTAGTGTACCTGCAGGTAGAGATACTGCAGATTTCTGAGGCCTTGGAAGATGTTATTGGGAAGTGAACTGAGCCCACAACGGTACAGGTGTAGCGCATTGAGCCGACTCAGCCCGTGAAAGGTGTCCTCAGCCAAGGAGCGCAGGTGGCGGTTGTCTCCCAGATCCAGCTCCTCGAGCAGTGTGAAGCCGTGGAAGGTGGAGGGCTCAATGTATGTGATGTTATTCGAGTAGATCCAGAGAGTCACGGTTTCGGAGCTGAAGTGGCCCCGAAGTAAGCGATGGATCTTATTGTTCTGCAAGAAGATGCGCTCACTGTCAGGGGGAATGCCTTCAGGGACAGACAGGAAGTTGTGGGCTTGGCAGGAGACAGTGCTGGGTGCAGTGTAGCAGATACAGTGACGGGGGCAAGACCAGGAAAACTCGAGCCCACAGAGAACCAGCAGGAACTCCAACCCACAGCCTGCAGTGAGCGCGCGCACACACACACACACACACACACACAAAGAAGAAGGTTGAGAAAGAGAGGAGATTACATAAATCACAAACACACACACATGCACACACACAAAGAAAGACAAGAGAGAAAAAGGAAAACAAATTAAGAGCAGAGTTCATTTTAATTTCATATTTCAACTTAGTGCCTTCTTGTTGGAGAAATATTGTTTATATGAATAACACCACAAGTCTGCATCCGCTAGTGGCTCTGTGAGGCTGTACTTGTCCCTAAAACTAATATCAACATGCCCAAGATCTAAATCCCAACAATTGTAAATGTCATTGTATTTACTGTTCAGACTTTGTCTTTTTGTCCTCATTGAGCTGTATGTCTTTTTTCTGATGCAAATACACTGAGTGCAATGTCTAAATGTAATATTCCTTGTTTGAACACACACACTTGGCCAATAAAGCCAATTCTGATGAAATCACTCTAAGACTTGCCAAAATATTTCACACTGATGTTAACCTCATCACTGTGAATATCTGAACAAAGTGTCATGAAAAATCATCCAGCAGTTGGACGACTGACGCTGACATCGCATGCTGCCAGCATGGCTATAAATGGATGTATGTACGTATTGATGCATACACCACAGGTCAGGAAACACGAGCAATGAGCAGAGTCCACAAGGGATTGAGTCACGATTTTGCAAACAAATTTATATTCTGATTTTGTGCCAAATGGGGACATGTGTTGCTCAGCCTAGATTCATTTTGTGTTTTGTTTTTCATAAAGCAGTGATATTGTCTCTCTGATTGGTTCGACTTGTGCCACAGCGCTTGCTACACATATGGACCTTATCTGTCACAGTTTACGGACTGAATCCACTGAGTGTGTTTAGGCCTACAATGAGGAGTCTATTGAAGAGAGCAAACAATAACACCTGCTCCAGTGAGTCACAAGACATCTCAGTGAAACTGATTGGGTCCCTGGTGCAACAATCTTGTCTGATTCGACACATATGCGGCTATTTCAGAAATTACCAGTTCCAATATTCTCCCACCTTAGGGAGATGTGCTATTAAGAGTCCAATCCCTTCCCTGAATCCATTGGCACTACTTTGCAGCAAGTGGAGGCTGTGATCAGTCTTTTTGTGTTGTTAAATGGGGCATGGAATGCTTACTTAAACTTGTAGTAAGCTGCTCTGAGGCACTTTCTGATCGGTGACATGATTCCCTAGATCCTTTAGACGGGAGATGTGACTTATCCACAGTCTCATCGAAAATGAGCACAACTCACAGCCCATCATGAAAGTTCCATCTGACAACCCCTGGCTGTCTTCTACTCAATTTATTATTCACAGCATAGCGGAGGTCTGATTCACTGCCTCTAATCGATATGCTTCTGTTGCCTTTTAACTCACCCTGTAATCCTGGGTCTTTTATGCTGGAAATTCAGGAGCTGCAGAATCACTCTCCACCAGGAGACAGGCGTATTTATCTAATGTATTTTCTCGCCAAACTGTGGCTAAGCTGTGACATTCAGCGTCTGACTCCACTGACCTTTAACAGTACTTTTCTGTGTCTAGTTGCAGAGCTGGAGCAGGGAGCTGTGTGTCACCTGAACAGGAGTGTGCTCTCCTGGGCATGAATCTAATCCTATTTGTTAAGCCCTGCCACTGGGCAACAATGGAAATGCATGCATCCTCCTAAACCAGAAATGTGCCCACTAAATGAGGTGATTCTTCACGGTTGAACACTGTCAAAAGGTTGAACGTGAGTATGCGTTCATGTGTGCCGGCATGCATGTGAATATGTTGCGTTGGAGACCATGACGTGCCATGGGAGTGCTGCAGCGGGCCTAGGCTTTATTTAGACTTTTCATTTTAACGTCATGACCCGCATCACGTCATGGATCCTTTAGTGTATTACTGGCTCTATCCAGATTTGTCGCACTGTCAAGACTGAACAAGAAAGCTGTTCCACTGCAGCTGTTTTCATCTCAATCTTTTTCTCTACTCTCCATTTCCATCAAGATGTATCAAGCATGGCACCTATTGACTGAGTAAATGGGTGAAAACGTTTTGCATTACTCTCGGGAAATAAAGGTTTACTTTATTTATCAGACAAATAAGCAAGACGAGACATGTGAATTTTCCCAGCCGCTGTTTGAGGAACATTTGCATTAAGCAGCAGCTACCAGGTACTTGAGATGCAGATTCCTAGTCATTTGATATTTGGTATTTGTCGTCAATTTGTTCTATTATTGACCCACGCCACAGAAGAAGCATTCTGCTAAAGAAAACACAGTATGCAACAAATTGAATCTATCTTTTGCTGAAATGATACACGTTTCAATCACCTGCCTTTGCAGCGATTCATCCGAGAGATTCCATTATTCCTAAAACTGATCCTTCTCTCACTCCAGTAATTATATTTTTGAAGCCTTAAACTTATTCCATTAACACTGTACTTCATGCACGTCAATAGAATTAGGTAGCAGATTTCTAACAGCGGAATGATCAGAGCAAGCGAGAGACAGACTGATAAGTGCGATACACAGGCAAAGCAAGGGGATGAGAATGTAGATGCTGCCGAGATAGTGAGACAATTTGAATCAGTGATCCACTATGCTTTGGACACAAGGATGTGCCTCCTCTCACTCTCACTCTCCTCAGTTTGTCAGGACAAAGTAATAGATTCTTTATCCTGCCTAATCTCTTCCTCTAAAATAGCTGATTTTACTGCTTTGCCAAAATACCTCTATTTGTGGTGATAAAACATAAAGGGAAAAAAAAAAACATGGTAGATCAGGGGGGCAATATCTTCCTCATTTCTTTCCTGTGAACAAAGTCTTTTAACTTCATCCCTGATGAGGCTTTAGAAGATGTGAATTTATGATGTGAATGCTCTTTAGATGCTCAAAGTATCTCATACGCTCTCTTCTGCATGCAGAGTGAGCGGCGAGGGAGAAGCGTACACCGTGTTTCTCGTTTTGAGCCACGCTCAGGTCATGTGTGCTCTCTTTTGAAGCTGGTGTAACATGCACTTCCACTGGAGACTTTAACACCTGCCTGCTTACTCATCTCAGCACCACATATATTTGCATGTGCAAAACACTATAAATACAGATGTCAACCTAAATTCACACATGCATTCACACCATGTCGTAGAAATATTATATGTGGTCTTCTTTATGTATGTATGTACAATCACTCTATGGATACACTGAGTCATACATTCTCGGGCATGAACACATGCATGAGATTTGTGAATGAATGAGATAGATCGTGCCATTGTGACAAGCATAAAAGGCTGATTGATGCTTGTTTGCAGAGCTTTGAATAGGGAGAGTGGTTTGCAGCACAGAGGAAGAAATACATATTGTGTGGGAATGCTGTCCTTAAATGAAAATGTAAGAAATTAATGTGTGCCGTTTCTGCATTGTGCGCTCACACAATGAGCCATTCAGCTCAAATTGTATTATATAAATAGCTCTGGACACAACGGAGCATATATATGCCAATAGTGCCTATTGGAATTTGGCAGAATAGAGGAGAGGCTCTAAAAGAGAGATAATGTGTTTTTGGAAAGGGAAAGACACAGCTATTTCTGGTCAGAGCCTGGGCTGTGTTTTAACACTCTCCTCGCAAGTCTACTCCCCCCCCCGTCACCCCGTTTTCCTCCCCTGATTACTGATGACAGATGCTATTGATAACTCCTCACAGGCAGAATCACGTTTGACCCCGTGACCTCATCACCACCGAGTTCCCTTTTTCTACAGGGGTGTAGAAACGGAGATAGATAAATAAATGAATAAGACACAATGGCTGGGGTCCCTTGACAGACTGAGAAGGGACTGTGTAGAATATCAGTGAGGCATAGTTCACACTAGATTTGCCCTCATGAATAACACATGTCTGCTAATAGGAGAGAAATGGTACGTCTGTAGAGCTGTGTGACTCTGCCCGTCATTAGACTGGACAAACTCAATTTCCTGTGTCTCTCCAAAGACCCTGATAAGCACCCTGGCTTTTTCGCTCCTGCTATTGGCTTTTGCTAAATAATGCCTCGACTCACTCCGCACTCAAACGGTGTTTACTGTCATGTTCATGCACACAGTGGTTATTAATGTTAAAGCAGTGTATTAGATTATTGATTGAATGGGCTCATTCTTCTGTGGACCAAAAACCCAGCTGACAAAATGTATAATGTCAATATTGCCCTGCGGAGCTAAATGAAGCATCACTATCTGTAATGATCTGTAAGATTATACTCTGCAATACTGTAGTACATGTTATAGGGGGGTCTTGCAATGCTACTATCTGCATCTGTGTCTCTGTCATAAAATATCTGTATTGTTATCTGTATTTCTATGATACTCACATACTTATAGCTGCCAACAAAACATACAATAATAGTAATATATGAGCCATATACCTAAATTAATAAAGCGTTTTGATTCATATTTAAACCACAACTCCAAAAATATAAAAAGTTGAAACTGAAAATTTGTGACCATTAATGGCCATTTTTCAGGACTTTTTCTTGTAAAAATGGAGTTTGTTCTGAAATATCTCTTAAAAAATCTGAATCAGTGTAAAAATGCTCTTTTGGTTTTATGGCATACACTGTTGAGACGGTCCATAAATTTAGCTTGTCATGCATGGCGCCAGGCTTCAAAATCGGATGGTGTGGTAAAATTATACAATATTACTACAAATATCTTCAGAGCACATTATCTGTTTCATGCGTCCCTGATATTTTATCATAAAGTCTCCATAATAGGACGTTTCATCACAGGCATCTTTTAATGACTGGGAAAAAATCTCATTAACTCAATCAATATTGACTCAATGCTTCCTATAATGTCTTATGTTGAATTTAATGATACCAAATGCTGCAGTACAGAGAAACATCTGTAAATGATAAGTTTTACAGAAAATCATTTTCTGTTTCTATTAGTAGTTTATATAAGCCTTGATTTCACAGCAAGCTGAGCAAATGCTCTGAGTGGAACATCAGCTTCTGCCATTTCCAGCATAGGTCAATGATTGCACATTTATTTTAATTAACAGTGTTGGAACAAAAGCAGAACTGCAAGCATTTATTCTTAAAGGATAAAGAAACAGCAATAATGGCACAACACAATTTCTTTCACTGAAGCTGTTTCTCATTACCATTTTTAAAGAATGTTTCTGTTGACTTGTTAAAAACACTGATTACTGCCATTATTTTCTGACTGAACAACAAACTCGCACATGAACACTCCTGCCAACAGCTGTGGCCAGCAACACTTCTGCCCGGGAATGTGTCTTTTATTTTTTTGTTTCACAGCCTACTGCAGAATGTTATAGATTTTGTCTCATTTGCTATTCCCCGGCTCCACTGCAGGCAATATTGGCTCATAAGGTTGCCTGACTATTCTAGTGAATGAAAGGAAAATGGGGAGAGAACACTGACAATGCCGAGATCTCCGAGAAATGCAGCAGAATGGAACTATTTCAGAAATATATCACGTCGCCGAGATATTCTTCTGGTGCAGAGGCATCAACAACCTGAGAGATTGCTTACATGTGCATGAGAGTTGGTGTCTTTCTGTGTGTGCTGGAGCAGCATTGTAGCTGGTTTCATCTCTTATCTCATCCTCGCTCACTGCAAATAAATTAGGTCACACAGAGCTGATAGAGTAATTAGTATGTACAATAAATTTACAAAATATTAATGGTGTTTTCTTGATAATGATTCCAGCTTTCTGAAAGATCCTTGCTAGGCGTTGCCATAAACGTTTATCTGTCTCTTTTTCTCCATCTTCTCTTTTGTGATTGATATAGATTTTATGAGAGCGATCAATCAGCTTTTACCTCAATTCACCTCATCTCTCTACTTCATAAAAATACTTTTTAATACTTTGGACGTTTAGGATATTATAAAAATGTTCAGACACCCAAATGAAATTCAGACTGACAAGGCTTGTGCTATTGATTTCCACTTGTTTGTTCTGCTCCACATTTGATTCCTTTGATTTGTACCACGTGTGTTGGCACAGTATGTGCTGTGAAACTGTAAATTGTCAACACTTCCTGCGCATTAATTATGATTTGATCGTTCTTCTGTCAGGTTGGCTTCACATCAAGGGACTGAACTGCTTCATGTTTCTGACTGCATCCCTGCTGAAACAGAAGGACGGTTAAAGTAAAGAGAGCTGGAGAGAAATGGAGCCTGGTCACATAGCAGGCTGGCATGCGGAGTGCCAGGTTGTGTCAGGGGTTAAATGGGCCAGTATGTTCCTCACATTATTGCTATTTATGTCTGCTAAGAGCTATTTCATGGCTGTTTGATATCGTGAGCAGCAGTGGCTGGTCAATGAGGCGGCCCTGTCAATAAATCTCTTCAGATTCATTATTTGGAATGGACAACTAAAGAGATATGCTGAGAAACTGCAGACAGTGAGAGAAGGTCAGAGGTATGACAGAGGTCGCTCAGCTGAACAGTGCAGACAGCTGCAACTTCAGAAGGATGAGGATCTCATTGGTTACAGTGCTTCTTGATACACAAACTCATATAAAAGCAAACGCGCACCAGACCAGAGGGACGTCAAAAAAAAGGCAGAGATGGTGTGAGTGACAGCAGCGTTTCTGAGGTTGAGCAATCAGAGGGCCTAAAAGCAACTCCTGCAAACAATAAGCAGCACCATATGGAGCATGAACACAATAAAGAGGAGAGATTTGTGCAGAGTGTGCAGGTGATGGGACTTGAAGATGCTGAGAAGCCAGGCGGATGGCTGCTGCCTGAGCTGTCCACAGATGTTTAATACCTACATTTTAATTAACAGGCTTAATGGATGTCTAGTAGGTGCTAATTCCACTTGCTTACATTTGCAGGCACATCTGTACCCGCTGGTCTTTTACTCTTCACGCCTTCACAGCATTCTGTTGAACCTTGATAGAGGCCATACGGGCTCCATGCACACACACATACACAGATGCAAAGGCACACGCGAGCATACATGCAGCGCACACACACCATCCGGCGCATCACTGCTGTTTGGGGCAACACTATCAGCCACCAACTCCATTCATTCATCGTGACAGCACGAAGCCAAATGATTCAAATATATTGCACTCCCTGTGGCTGTATTCCCTTACACCGGCCAAACTAAAGTAATGGCTCCGCAAAACCTATATAAATCACTCAAGTGCATCTATATTTAGTTCAGCAGGAAATAGAGAGCATTTATAATGTACTTCCTGTTGGTGAAGTGGCTAATAATTATCTTTCATGGTTGAAGGAGTTTGATATAATCTTGTGGCTCTTTCCCGACACATGTGGGGAAATCTTCACAGGCTGTTTCACAACATACACGATGGGTCTTTGGCAGCAGTGTCATCTCATAAGCTAGTGGCACTAAAATGCATGGTAAATCTGTCTCATTAGCACAACATATGGCAAATTCCAGTTTGATTTATTCCTGCATGATGGGGCAACTACATACACTATGTGCCCAATTTTAGCTTTTATAGATTTTTGTAATGAGAGTCTCCACATTTTGCCTGAGAGTAAGTTGCTTTGAGTGACACAGAAGTTAAGCAACATTGTTGCCAGAATCACTGAGGCAGCAAAGCCCATGATAGACTTCTGAAAATGACTCAATCAACCAGCTAGGATGTTTGCTTCACAGCAATTTAATTAACAACTTCAGTTCCTCGCAGGGGTAAAGGTATATGCTTATTTTGTTTGTGATCTTAAAAGTTTTAAAGGTCATTGTGTCACGAGTACAGCTATGACAAATTTAGAACGAAATAATAATCAATGAGAACAAAGGACTGGTCGGTGGTTGAAGCAGCATTTAATTATTCATCAACATTACCAAAAAGTAACTGACCAAAAACTCCAAATGTAAATTTAATGAAACATTTTTTGAGTAGATGTAGTGAAAACAGTAATGACAACAGCTACCTTTAACAGTAGCTTTAGAAAAAAGCACAGCTCATTTGGCTGTTGTGGAGACCATAACCTTGTGAATTGACTGTTTGAACATCCATAGACAGCTATTTGTGTCAGTGTCAGTGACATTTTTGGTTTTAATGGTCAGAAAATGTAGACTTAATGTGGTTACACTCTGATATTGTCTTAATTTAAGTACGTAGATAAATTTACGCTGCTAATTAAGTTGCCCTTTTATAGCTGGACTGAGCCCATTTAAGGCTGCTGCACACTGAGCGTTAGGACACTAATCGCACACACTAACATTCTGTCTCCTGTTTCACACACTTGTACGCAGCTATACTCCGTTACACAGTGTGTGGAGATGAGTTTATAGCTTTCAGCAGCAGACTGGACGGTTGTCAGTCTCCCTCGCTCGTCCGGTCGCTGTGTCTTGTTCAATCACGCGCATGTATGTCAATGACAGAGTGCAACACAGCCACTCATTGTGTGTCTCTGTCAGAGTGACAGCTGAGTTGTGGTGATGCTGTGACGCCGAGCAGATGGACAGAGAGAAAAGCAGCAAATGACAAAAGAAATGTCTTGGAGAGAGATAAGTTATAATGTTCTAACGCCACTTAACTTAAAGTAAAGGGAGGCTGTTTTAAGGATCAGCAATGCACTTGGGGAAACATGTCTGCAGGACTGGTGCTGTAGTTTCTCCATGAACCAGATCAGGACCTGCTTACAAGCCTTGTGTCAGTGAGCATCTGCCTTATGAAGAAGCTGCAAAAGGCACTGAATCATTACCAGCTCCAGGGCTGATGCTCTTTAACTCGCTCCATGCTTTGATGTTTCTGTAGAAGGGGCCAAACAAAATAGTGAAATTTCCCCATGGAGTTAGTAAATTAACAGAGTGTTTAGAAGGCAGAGCAGAACGGCCAAAGCTGGGCTGCAACCAGAAGTGGAAGGAAAAAAAAAAGAAAAAAAAGAACAACCCAAAATTCTCCTTTTGGGATTCATGTGGCGACACGAAAAATATAATAAGCTATTATATATAACGTTCCAATCAGTCTAATAGCATGCTGATGTACCCCACAATTTGTCTCAATCTGCTCCTCATTTTGATCTCAGTGTCCTTCCTTTCAGATACCTGTCGGCTCAAACACCATAATCTCCTCCAGGATGGCCTGGGAGAGTTTACTGCACGACTTAACAATGTCCATGTGCTAACATGAATAATTTCACAGTATGTACCAGACAAATATTCAATTTGTTTTAGCACCTGAATTGTTATTGTGTTGCTGCTTGGTTATCAACAGGCAAGAGAGAGTAAATTGTGTTGCTGAGTGTTTTGTTAATTCTGAGACGTGTTTTCCCCAATGTCAACATCCTTCGTTCCACCATCTCGTCCTTTTTATACCAGACACGGTTGTGAGTCGAAGTCTCAATCCTGGTTTAGCTCCCTAAAACTGTTGATTAAAGTTGCATCATGTTGACGTGTAGCAGTGACATTCACTAACCTTGGAGACACCCACAACACATTCTAGCTATAGTACGGGCTGCTAAAAGCTTTTGTGGATTAATGATTTAGAAGCCGCACTGCTCTGATTTGAAACCATTGGGTAGAGTATAGACCTGTACCTGCACTGAAATGTGGCATTTTCCACCTCACTAGTCTCCACCTCCTGGCACCCCTTACATGTTTCTCTTAAAACAAACTGTAAGGTACCCTCCTGCTGCAGCAGCTGCCTCCTTGCATACAAACCTCATGTGCCCTAGATTCAGCAGATCAATTATTCATAGCAGGTGAGAGTTTGGTGCTCCATGTACGTAAAGGCACACATACCCATACAGAGGGTTTCAGCAGTCTCAACTAATAGCTTCAAAGAGGCAAGGAGAAACGTGAAATCAAGCAGAAAAGTGTGTGAGGGAACAGCGATGCATTGTGGCTCATTAGCTCAAGAGATGACCAAGAGATGAAGAAGACTCACTGGGTGAAAGTCAGAGCCGAAAGACAAGGGGAGGACATAACACACAACACATGCGTGAGTGTGCACAGAGGTCTGTACAGTAGAGCTACATCTACCAACACAGTGCACATTAATGTAGGCTACATGCACACACTATAGCTCAACGGCTGATGCTTGACGCTGCACATCAACTGCATTAAGTAGATTCAAGCAGATTAAAGAGGAACACAGGTATCAGAAGTTTGCAGTTTGTTCCTTCACAGAGGAGGGTAATCAACTTCGATTTGCAGCCATTACAATGGATTCAACTAGTGACTCAAATGTAGCAAAACATTCACAGAAACTTCTCCAACGCCATGATCCACTTTCCTATCGATCCAGACGCTCAGTATGCTCAGTGTGTTCCAAACAAACAATCAAATCACCAATAAATTGCTAAATATGCTACTTTGGATCTTCGGTTGGGGTTTAGGAGCTACGACAAGAAGATAGGGTGACGCGAAAGTGTATTGAGCGCTGTCCAGAGCCACAAACCGAAGGGAGTGAAACGTATCTGATGTTCAAAAGACACATATCTGGTGAAGTATTCATTTAAGAGGAGACATCCGAGAAGTCAATAAAGTGCACATAGACCTAAATACATGATGCACCCATGTAATCACAGTGCTCAGTGATTGTGGACAAAATTAGAACATGTGTTTTCTTCAGAGAGGTTGGGGGAACGAGGAAAGAAAACACAACAGGCTGTAAAAAGAGCAGGAGAAAAGAAGCAGTGGGGAAGAAGGGAAGTGCAAGACCTTGATCTTAAGAGAGTAATCCCTTTTCATTAAGTGTAGTTTTTCAGACCCTGAGAGCTTCACCATTGATTCTGGTGTAACGTCAATTCATTAATGTACTGCGCCTCGACAGAGCTTATCACCTTGAAGGCCTCCGACGCGCCTTCCCAACAAGCACGTTTGGCATCCACTGAAACTTTTTCTCACAATGAGAGGGGAGCAAAAAAAAAAATACTGTACTTTCAAATCTCATCCAATTGAATTTAGATCTGTTCTGCCCCCGATTGGATTCCATCTTGGTCCTTCCACTTTTTTAGTCCCGCTGTTCTGTCTTCATTCAGTCCGTCTTCGGTTTCATATAGTCTAGCTCCAGCTGAGGATGATAACTTATCATCATTTCATTCGCTCAATTCTCTGCCGTGTATTAGGGTTGCCCTTGAGTTACCATTGTGTCTCCATCGAGCAAATGCACAAATACCTGCGCCTGTTTATTAGTCTACACTCTGGAGAAATTTACCAGCCTCCATTGTGAAATCTCTTCAATTTAAAGTCTAAACAGCAGCAGTTCATGAATGTTACCTGTTAGGCTTCTATAAACGGATGCTGCTTATGTCTCTCTTGCTCATTCAAATTACTGTTCCTCTTTACGACCTGTCTCTGCCACTCTTTACTCCTCTCTTCCCTCCATGCCATGTCCCCCTTGCTGTTTAATTGATTCTGCTGTTGTTTCCCAAAACGACAGAGCAGGAGGCTTTGCTGAATAAAACACAGTCACTGTCTAGGTGTGATTAAAGAAACCCTGGTCTGGCCGTTAGAGATACTATGGCAGCTTATGGGATTTAGTGAGTCACTGAAAAAGCACAACACCGCACCAAAGATTCACTTCAAAGTCTGCCATCACCAAAACCTTAAAAAAACATACAGCCCACTAATGAATTTCTCAGTCTTATTATTTTGCCCAGATGTCCGTGTGTTATCCGTGAAGGCGAATCTGAGGATCGTCATAACAAATCGCTTGATCTTTTCACGAGACGTTGTGCTGTTTTATCATGTCGTGAGTGCTGCTGCTTTTTCTGCAGCTCTGCCATTTGAAGTTCCCATTTTGCTTTCCTCCTCTCCATTGTAAACCTGAACCCTCTGGAGGCGAACCACACAAACTACTCAGCTTTGTGAGTGCTTTCCCCTCCCTCTCAGCTGCTTGTCTGCATGCAACTACCACTCACTAGTGAGTGCTCCCAATCCCCTCTCTCCTTATAAAGCCAAGTGCCTTGCCGCAGACGTTCCATAGATAAGTGGTTTACCCCCCCCCCCCCCCCCCCCCCCCCGCAGTGATGGCCTGAGACTAATTTTCGTTGCATGTAATGACTTGGTCCCTTGAACTTTTTCGACGTATGACCAGAGAGAGAGCCTTCCACTGAATTTTGCACCATGTGAGTCATAAACAACAATGATATTCAGACAAGCAGTCACCAAAAGAGATGTCAGGCTCCATCTCAGTTCATATGGCTGGATGATGAAACATGATTCCCTCCAGCCCCACCAACCCCACCCCCCCACCCCCCCATCTCTCCTTGAAGACGGATAACGAGAAGTGGAGTCAAGGACACAGAGACAGAGCCAGTGAGGGGTTTGTTTACACAAGAAATTGTGAGTGTGGTGTTTCAAAGACAGACAGAAAAACGAGGGGGGAGACAGTATGGACATAGAGAAAGACAGTCACAGTGTGTGAGAGATGTTTTCATTTGTAACTTACACTTTTAATTTGCGTCTAAATAGAGAGGAGAACATTAAAGGGTAACCTAACACCCCCTGAAAATCTTGTCTTTGCTGACCTCTAGTGGTTTAACTCTTCACCTTACCGCAGTGACGTACAGGTGGACTCCATGACATCACTGGTGGGTGTGGTTACAGGTTCAGCAGAGCACAGAGAGCGCAGCAAAACGCGTCTTTTCAGCCTGGTGTTAAATTACTCTTTAACCTTTGTGTGTTCAGTTAAGTGTGGAAAATAATTTAAAATCAGTGCACAGAGAAAAACTTACAGGTGCTTTAAAATATCGTTATTAGCAGCAAACATAACGGATAGCATAATTTGTTATTTTGAATTTATATATATGTATAAATTCTGTTGTATTTTGTTGTACTACGTGTAATTTTTCCTTTCAGTAAAAATGTAAAATTGGTCTTTGACTCAAACACAACATCTGGGTTAAAGCCCAAGCTCCCGCTGAGCTCCATGTTGCCGAGAGGGGAAAGTCCCATGAGCCAGCTGGGCGTGAGCCTCAGCTCCTCTAACTGAAGCACAACTCTCACACAGTCTGGGCCAACAAAGTCCAAAGAAAAGAAATGTACATCAAGCACTGGGCATCTGCTATGCTATTTAGCACTGGACAGACACTACAGTCGCATATTATCTGGACATCATGAGTGACCAGAAACTGAGAAAGACAGACACTAACTGAGTGACCGCAGTCTGGCTGGTGAGACTGTTGGACAAACCTGGCAACCCAGAGAAAACAGACTGTGTAAGTTCTGCCAACAACAAGAGATTTAAAAAAGAGCAACAGTTCCTGCTACACTGCAGCCTTCATGAAGACAAAAGCACAAGTTCTTTACCAAAATAAAGCTAAAATTCAATATTCACCGTCAGAAAGAAAAATCTGGCATCGAGTATAGAAAATATGCCAGAACATGTCACAGCCTGAGGGAGAACCAGCACAACACATGAAACTGCTCGGATCTGCCTCCTCCATCTTATTTCCTTTCTTACATTGTTGTATTTCATTGCCATTGATATATACTAAATCAGTTTTTGAAAGCAGATACATACAGTACAAATATACTATAAGCTGTACAACTTCAGCTGTCAAGTGTAAATGTTACATGAATTGATATCAAAGAGCAAAAACATGTCAAGGACAAGAAAAACATACCAAGAAGAGAAGATACATTTAGACAGTAGAGCTTATATTATAGTTATGTAGCTGTGTACTGTATATCGTGGTAATGTGCAAGCTATTTATTGCCTTTCTTTGTTACATTGCGAGTCATAATACCTACATGGTAAACCTAACAACACCGGGCTTAATTACAGCGTATCCGTGCCAATAAAGCAAATTTGAATTTGAGATGAGACGAGAGAAAAAGAGTGTGAGAGAAAAAACAAGAGAGAAGAAGAGAGCGATCCAAAGCCACCTGAAGTATAAAACTGAATAAGCTGAAGATTACTCTTTCAGTTTCTGTGTGCAGTGCAGCTCTCCTTCACACCACACTGACCAAGCCTCATAACGCACCCCTGCCTTGCATATCTTCCCATTGGGGCTATTATCTTCACACCTCTCTGCCCTCACCACCGCAGCCGTTACCACCTCACCATGTCGCCCTTCCTCGACCACCTACTCTGCTCTACCCTCAGGCAGCGTTGTTGGTGGGGCCGCTTCAAAGGTTAAACTGGGCCCCAGTCAACCATGGGAGGCTGTAATGGCGAAAGCCCAAAGTCAAACACACCAAGTTTGCCAAAGTGATTCTTTCTGTTAAACTCACACTGTTGACAAAACAACAAACTTGATGTGTGTTCAGCACTTTTAAAGGGGATTTAAATGTACTTTGCAGAGAGTAAATAACGGACAAAATCATTACTATAAACAATAAAATGTCTTGACATTGATCAAATGCAGGGTTAAACAACCTAAATGCTAATTCAAGAGGCGAATTAAACAAAGTCACACCATAGGTGTCTAGAAACTATATAAAACTCTTAAATGAGACACACTGTTATAGAGGGTGACATGCTGCATCATTACCATGAAGATGGGCACCTTCATGCTGCAGTAAATACTAACCAGGACAACAAATGTGTCTTAATGCGCAACTGAAAATAGTCCCCAACAAAATCACTCTTTAGTTAGATGACTGGGTTGATTTATTAAACTCATGGTCATTGTTATAAGAATACAACTGGCCACCAGACAAAAGATCTGCAAACTGCACCTCCCAGTGCAAACACACTGTATGGACGTTTTGTCAAAGAGTTCTGGTTGTGCGTGTTCTGCACTCAGTGTCTTGCAGGCTTTGTTAACCCAACCAGCCACTTTGCTATTTTTTAAAGAAAAAACAAACAACAAAACATCTTAGAAATGGCTATTTTCATTAAAAGAAACAAAAGACAGAACATCCATCTACACTCTATAAAGCCTTGTTTTTTTTTCCCAGTGAATATGGTGAACAAAAAAGATCAAGCAAGACTGTCAGACATAAAAGCGATAGAGTTCAGTCATGAAAACCTCTCAGGGCCATAACATGGCATGATACAAAGTTATGTAGCAAATCAGCCAATGCTTGATGTTTTTGGAGCCGTTTCTGGATGTTCTTCTTCCTGCTTCCCTTGTGGAAATGCCCACAATTCTTTTCAGAGATTTCTACTGAGGGAAAAAGCTACAGTTGGCTGCATTGAAAATGGGATGTGTGGGTGGGTGCGTAGGCGGGTTGGGGGTAGGGAGGTTTGGGGCCTGTACAGTAGTTTTCCATGAAGTGATGATGGCACTGATTAATATATAGTATGTGGTTATCTTCTCTAGAGAAACAAGGGTTAGCATAATGTTAGGGATAATTGGAGGTAAAGGAATGTGAAAATTTCATGGTATGATAATCTAACAGGAGTATCACACAAAATGCAAATTCAGGGCCATGTGTTCAGTATGGCTGGGCTAAGTTTTATTGCTATTCAAATATACTTTCTGTGATGTGCTGATTGATTTCAAACTCGCACGCCACAATTGCTAAAGAAGTACATTTCGCATTTGTGATTGTAGAAGTGGAGTGAGGAAACAGTGAGTAAATGAGCTGTTAATGCAAACGCTTCTCTGCTTATGGCAAAGCCTCTTTGTCTTGGAAAATGATGTACTCCACCACGGTGTGTAATAATCCTTACAGTTAGAATTATGATGAAACCTAATGTAGATTACATTAATGGGTATCAATTTTAACATTTAATACTTTAGATCCACTGTATTATTCCTAATTCCCCATTACTTGGAATCCATCATACTACACTATTGTCCTGACCGCTGCAATGAATGTAATGAATCTTTCTTTCACAGACACATAATATGATCTTCCCTCTCTGCTTTCCGTGCAGCAGACACTCAGTATTCACTTAATTAGACACCTCTATTTAGCACTGGGTGGTAGTCTGCTGCTAACCAGTCTGTGACAAATTCCAGTAAATTATGTGTACTGAGAAGCTACTGTTTGGTTATTTGTGGAGTGTCAATCTTGACCTCTTTTATCAATGTGCTCACCATAAAACTGTATTCCATCACAGAAAATTAGTCTCCATTGTGCTGAAAAGGGCTGTAACAGGACAGTACCTCGAAGAGGAACTAGTGTGCCTGAAATTGACATGTCAAACTTACAGCCACCGAAAACTTGCTTTAAAATCTGACAAATGTTTCAATTAAAAATGTGACCAAGCAGACAACTAAGCAACAGGTCAAAGTTTGAAGAAAAATAAAAGAAAATGCGAAGATGATGAAGAAATAACCAAAATAGCTCCAACTGAGGCATAACGTGTTTATGTGAAGACCCCTCCAAAAATAGGCATTCCAGCCATTGAGGATTTGGTCTAGTGGTCAGTGCAACAACACAGCCAAAAAAAAAAAAAAAAAAAAGTTCATTATAAAAAGGACGAGCCTAAAGACTTCCACACCAAGTTGGAAATAAGTTAATATTACATAAAATCTAAGAAACACAGAGCCATGTCTTTTTCTTAGAACTTGCTAAGTGCCACTGACTGGATCTGGCAGCCATACAGTTTATGTGCCAGACCCAACTCACAGTTGGTCATCTGGAGACAGAATAGAGCCGACACTCAGCCACAATCAGCCCAACTTGGCTGGAAACACCTGAATCCCTCTGTTGCTCTCTGCCTTGTGTGTATAGAAAAGCACAGCAGGTGATAAACTGCAGGAGGGAGTGTGATCAGTTAAAAGAAGGCAACATACCTTACACGCCGCTCTCCTCCCTGCTCTCAGTTTGCAACTGCCTTCGAGCCGTCTGCACATTATGACACATTTTCATTTCGTTTTCAAGCTCTCAAGTTCAAAACTCTTACAGTAGTCCTTCCAACATCTCAAGATTTTTGTGTGCTGTTGAAGCACCGCCATAAGAGTCAGGCTGTGTGTCTTCAAGTGTATGTGCATCTGTTTATGTGTAAAGCTTTTTAAGGTGCTTTGAGGGTTTACAGGGAGCACCTTCCAAATGCTGGAAGCATATTGGTGGTGCAGAATGGTGCATATTTTGCTTTGTTTTTGTTTTTGTTTTTGTTTGATTTCTCATCTTCCAGTCCCCATATGGTTTCAGTACAGTGACAGCAT
Source organism: Chaetodon auriga (assembly GCF_051107435.1). Taxonomy (NCBI): domain Eukaryota; kingdom Metazoa; phylum Chordata; class Actinopteri; order Chaetodontiformes; family Chaetodontidae; genus Chaetodon; species Chaetodon auriga. The sequence continues at coordinate 7,674,711 of NC_135080.1, forward strand.
AAAAATCAAGAGATTATTTACTAGCTAAATCATCATAATTTCAAAAACGCAGCCTTTTTTCTTAAGTTTTCACCATTTCACTAAGCTACATCACTAGCAGGAAACTAAGAAATGTGAGACTTGAACTGCAAACTTTATAATGCGAAAAATTCACATCACCCTTGAAGCAAAACCCATTTTTTGTCCTCCAGGTTTGATTTCCCCAAAACACAGCTTGCGAACGTGATGCTCGTCTGCAACTGGCTCTCAAATACGAGATGCCAGATCTTCCTCGAACACACCAGCACATTTTCATAGCCGTCTCCGCTCTCGACTGAATTACAATGAGATGGTAATGTAGCCTAGACAGGGGGAAATTGTATGCTCCCAGAAAGTGGTCAGAAGTGCACATGAAACATGGTTAATGGGCTAAAACATGAAAAACCAATGGTATAATCAAAGGCACAAGAACACTTTTCTTCTCCATCATCGCCTCCATGTACAGTAAAAGGTGGTTCATAGCACACATTTTGTGTCTAAATAAAAATAACATTGGAAAAGAAATGTTTCAGTTCTCTCATTGTGAAGCTATGTGCCATGATGAAATAATCACTAACTGCGATGCCAATATGAAATTGGACATGGGTCAATTTTTCCATCACTATTGATCAAATGAAGGCAGCGTGTAGTTTCAACTTGGCATACTAATTTTTTACGATCATAGCTGCCACACACGGCCATCGAGTGAGTGAGCGAGCGAGCGACAAATGGCACTACTTTCATTATACTCGCCGCCCTGACGTTATTATCCCCAGGCTGCTCCTCCACCGATGACAGCCTACGTGTTTGAAAGTGTAAATCTGCACAGAGATAATGCACAGAGTCCTGTACTTGGAGGGGAAGAGAAAATGAATCTTTTTTTTTTTTTTTCTCACCCAGAGACTAATGACACCAGGGGAGGTGAGAAATAGTGATGGTGAAAAAAATTGTGCAGCAAATGCTTCTTAGTCAAGAAGAATTATTCCCTGTTAAGTGCGGGAGATTTCTTTGCATCCTTCCCCACTTTCTCTCTGCCTCTCTTTGTGACATGTACTTTGGTACCCTGGGAATTCATTCAGTGGATTGCTCCAGTTAAAAATGACAAAACAGAAATTGGAAGTATATTTCTTTTACGGAAATAACTGCGCCAGAGCTGTGGAGTGAGAGGAATGCCGCTGATGTGTTGAGGGATGCAAAGTGGGGCACTGTGTGGCGTTTAGTGCGTTTTGGATTTTCACAGTCCACCTGCCCCACAGACATTGGCAATGATGTGCATCAGACTGATGAACACGTTCATATTAGATGGTGTAAAAGCAGCAGGAACTCCTCTCAGCTCCACATAGCTGGTGAAATAGAATCTGTTATGGACCATTTTATAGATTTGGAATCACCAACCTGACATAGCACGCTGTTTGTGTGTTTGTGTAGTGCTCACAAACCAATCTCTGTCAACTCGAAATTCTGCAGCATCAAACAGACTTGAGGTGAACCAGTTGGTGATCAGGATTTTCAGATATGCAGTGTTTTCTTCAGACAAATCAACATGAGATCTGGGGTTTAAATCATACGTCACTGGTAAATCTTACAAATGCTCAGTTCCTGATTGGCTTTTGGCCTTCTTCAAAACAATGCCTGTGCCTGTTCATAGGCACCATGACCAGTGCTACAAAGATCATTTTTAGGATCAGTTTAAAATGTGGCATGTTTTATCAAAATAACAATCAGAACTTTTTTTGACTATTTATCTTCTTGTCTTGATTTTCAATGGTATAAAAACATCAGGAATCAAAAAAATGGTTGGCTTCTTTTCTTCTATCAGAGTATGACAAGCAAGGATGGATTACGGACCAGGCAAAGAGGGGCCACAACCAATCAAATCCTCCTCCCAACACCTCTAAAGCACAGGAAGTCACTGTGCCCAACCACAGGAATAGACTACCACAAAACCAAGGACTAAACAAACAACATATTCCATAGGTTGATTTTGTTACCTCTGAACAGAGTCAGGCTAGCTGCTTCCCCCTGTTTCCAGTCTTAGCTAAGCTAACTTTCAATCTTCTCATCTAAGGGAGAATAAAGAAGGTCATTTTTACACGTCTCGACGTCCTGTTATGACGTTTGACCCTGATCCTGGGTCAAATTGCATGGGCAAAATTCAATTGAGTTCAATCACATTAGCACAAACAGGTGACCCATAAAGGACCCTCAGCTCCTTTATGCTCCAGAAGCCCCCGAGTTGGTTAATCTGAGCAAGTAGTCAGTGTATAGCTGCGCGTGTTAGAGGAAGTAGCACATAGTGGAGGACAATAGGGACAGTGTGTGTGAGAAAACATGTTTGTACTTGTGAGAGGGTATAGTAGTGTGTGGGAGGGAGTATAATAGTTCATGATCAACATTATGATGCTGTTGGGAGAGCAAGTGAGATTTATAGCTTAAACAGTCTCTCATATAAACCTGGTGTTCATCGCTCTCTTGACAAATCTATTCACAAACCCATCTGTTTTTTTTCCTTATTGTTCTCAGCAGTCAGCTCGCAAAAATGGCTTTTTTTTTTTTCTATATCTTTGCTTCCTTCCTCCATGCTCGTAATAGTGTTGACAAATAATACTGTACGTGCCCATTTGGCACATTGTCACATTTCTCTACATACAGTCCCTCCAGCAGTGGCGAGCCTACACGTACATGCCGTGGATATATTTAGAATAACACAGGCCGGTTGAACAGCCCTGCAATTATTGTAGTTTGTAGTGGTGTTTGTGTAAAGTTGGTCTTAAGGACAGCACTGCAGACATTTATCCATTTCACAGGATCTGGCACAGCTTTTAACAGCTCAGTTTCAAGTTAATATATTTACTTGTGCTTTTTATATACTAGAATTTAAACCCTTATCCGTCCATATAAATTGTCTTTTTGTATTGCTGTTACATGTGTATTGTGTCAAACGGCACAACAAGTCCATTGTCATGTGTTCTTTATCTGCACTGACCTACAAATTAGCCCTTGTTTCAGAAATTGTCTTGTGGCTGTATTGCACTATGGTCCATTAAATCTCCTGTTGGAGGAAAAGCTCTCTTGTCTGTTGCTCTGATTTTCCTGTTGGAAAATGGTGCAAATGGTTGTTGAAGAGAAAATCATCAAAATGTTTTCTTTAGCATGGATGTTTTCAATGCCAGAAAGACTTTCTGCTATCAAACCTGCGCTGGAAATAACCCTGTATGTTTGCATTTATGTTTGAAATGGGCAAAAAAGGGATATAAGAAGATGAAAAAACATGCTGAGTACACAAAGTCCTCCAAATCTGAAAAATACATCATTTGTCCATGCCCTCTTAAACGATGCATTCTGTTGACAGGACGACAACACTTCTTTGTACCATTGGAAACTTGTGTAACAGCACTGTGGTTAAGGTTTGGTTAAGTTTAGGGACAAAAAAAAGTGACTTGGTTGTGTTTGGAAAAAGGTCATTGTTTAGGTTAAAATAAGTTTTTAGAAAAGGTAAGGGAAACATTGTGGTTTGGGCTGAAATGACTTGAATTTCATTCAGGTCAGGAGACCTTCAACATCAAGTTTACAATAACTAACACTTAAGTTTTGGGAACGATCATGGTCATGCTTTATAAAAAAAAAAAAGAAAAAACCAACAAGGCTCCATATAAGTCTGTATAAGTGTTGCTGCAGCCTGGAAGAGACTCCATCAGCATAAATCATGCTCATAAATTCACTACTGGGTGTCAACAGGTTGATATAACAACTACCCTTTGACCAAGTAATGCCCCGCTGGGTTAACCACTGAAACTGCAAATGCCAAGCTGGATAAATAGAGTCTGGCTTGTTTGCTCTTATAAATGCATCGTTTCGCAGCTGCCCACTGCTGTTTTGTACAGTCGGGGCTTGTCGGCGTGTCTAGTTTCCAGCCTGAGAAGCCAGTCGATGACTATGTTGCCATCTGTCCCACCTTTCTGTCTTCGTGACTGCTGTTTGCTCTGCTACATCACTCACGTCTCGTCTGCTGTCTGCATCACCTCAGACTCGTAGTCAGTCTTGTATTTATCCACAGTATTTGTACAGAATAGATTATTCATGTGGCTGGTAGGTTAATTTATCCTTTTCAAATATCACACTGACATCTGATCCAGCGCGTTTATGGTTCAACAACTCATTGGAAATGTCTTTGTTTGAAACTTCCACTGACATTTGCTTTTTGTTTACATTTTAAATAGATGTGATGAATAAATTACACATTTAATGGGAACCTAGTTTATATGCGAGAGTGAGAACCCTGAGAGGAGGAAATTTTATTAGCTGTAATGGATGCTTGAAATTGTAACTTCAGATTCTGCGAGTTGTATGTTACATTTAGCTTTACTTGCATTCTCATCACATCGCCACAAAATGACTTCTCTGGCACAATTTCTTTAAATTTCCACAGCGAGGGAAAGCAGGACCCTACAGCAGCCTAATGTACATTCTGTATGGTTACAAATATTCAAGACATTTTCTATAAGTCAGCCATCTCCACTGAGCTGTTGCTGGATTGCCTGTAAACCTCTAAAGCTCAAACACTTGAATGTTTTTACCTTGTGATTACATTACAGTTCACTATTTATGGTAGTTTCTGTTCATATTGGTTAATCTCTTCTCACAGCTGCCCTTGTGATACATTGGCGTATCAGTCACCGATACCACCAGCACAACACTAACAGGCAGTGTTAATAGCATGGCCTCACATTTGGGCTCAATATGTTTTGTTTTGTTGGCACAAATGTGCTGATAAGTCACTTCTGTGGACATAAAAATGATCCCTTGTGCACTATTCTGCAGAAATAGCTCTAGTTGAATTGGAGGGCAGCCCTGTTTGCCCTGCTGTGAAAACATGGCACTACCAGGAGGGGACTCCCTCCAGAGCAGCATCATTAGATTTTGACTGATCTGCCCTGAACTCTCTGGTAGCTCTAAACATCCTGCACCTCATATTTTTAAGCATTTATGAGCCATCTCTTGAAGGACCTCTCCTTCGTAATACTCATTTCAAAGCCATTCCACATGTTCCCTTCTCTTCTACAACTGTCCATTTTCATTCACTCTCCTGTCGTCACCTGTTGCAGAACGTCGGCGCTGCGGGCAGTGGCGACACTAACAAGGCAATCCTGTGCGGGAGACATTGATTGATGATATTTTCACCCATTTCCCACTCATTATTCACGACAAGCAAAACTGTGTCAAATGTCGGGATACTTCCTACGTCCATAGATTACATCTGCTCAGCCGTGCTGACAGATGACTGTTTTCTCTGCTTAGTTCAACTGGTCATCTTTAGGCAGTGCTTTGATCTGCAGGCCACAGCTGCCGGTCACATCAGTAATCTGGCTTGTGGGGCACTGAAAGATGTTCCAGACCTCCCACTTGTCACGCTGGGGATTTTTTTGTCTTACTAATAAAAATGCCATGGAAGTTAGAAGCAGGTCATACCTTTATAACCTTCACATAGCTCATGGATAGACTGGTTTTAATGCAGTGCTTTAAGAAGCATCCAGGTAATGGCAGATATAAACAATAAATCATACATTTAAAAACTGCATTACAATTAAATACTTTTTATGTCCAGTGTGTAAGAATTAGAGGGATCTATTGGTGCAATGTGTCAGAAATGCCATATAATATTCACTGAAGTTTCTTGCACTATAATGTTATGCACACATTTGTTATGTTTATGCCCTTATGTTTTTTTTTTAATGCCTATGTCTACTTTCTACCTGTTTATCTGTTCCTCTCCACGGAAATGGCATTTCATCCCAAAGGTATAGGAGGTTTAAGATACGTAGGCTCATTTCCCAAACTTGCAGATTGATAATTAAACATAAAACTTAAAATAAGACAATGGAGATGACGGCCTCAGAGTTCAGAGAAAATCCAAACTGCAGAGTTACATCTGGAAATCAGTTTTGTTCACGGGATGCTCAGTTTATTCCAACAGATAAGCGGCCAAAAGCAGACAACAGAAGATGTTTTCAGCCGACTAAATCCTCATTGATAGCAGAATATCAATGATTTCAGAGCTTGACAGCAGAATATTTATGTTGTTGATAAAGATTTTGGTGTCAGCCTCACAGAGTCAAGCAGCAAATTATCCTTTCTTGACTCACCATTTGCATTGATGTTCTACTCATCCAGGGAGAAATATGTCATACAGGAAGCAGAGATGCCTCCAATTTGTTCCCAGTGGCAGCCGAGAAAGAGCTAAATGCAATGCAGCCACAAAACATGTCATCTTTGGGTTGAGTTACAGGTGTGATGCTCACTTTTCCTCAACTGGAAAAATTCTCCGTTATTGATGTTGCTTTTGATGTTGCTGCACATAACTGAGCTGAATGCATCAGTTTTTCCTTCACGGAGGGTTGTTGAAAGACATCGGTAATTGAAGTGGCAGGAGACAGGGCAGGTTAAGAGAAGGCAGATTCACAAAAAAAACAAAAAAAACAACTTAAAGTGCATCAGTTGAACACAGTGAACATCACAGATTTTACTTCATACTTCATTGTGAACATTTTCGTTATCGAAAATTCCAGACATGTTGTGGATGCTAAATGCTGAATGAGCTTAATGAGATCAGCTAATTACATCTGATAAACCAGTGAATTTGGCTGCGGTTAAAAAAGAAATGCAGCCAGAGAAGAAGTTCTCAATTTGAGGACTGCATAACGTTGAGATAATGAACTCATAACATGTATTTAAATGTACCATCTGTTGCAATGCTATGCATGAGTTGATACAGGTATTTTTGATGGATTTTGACCCGTTTCTCTCTGTCAAACAGGGCTCCATTTTCTGGGCCCATTAGAAAGAGACACTTGGTGATGCCGGTCCATATTTTTCACAAACCATCAATCAGAGCGCCCCGAGGAAGAGACTGTCGAGCCATGTTTGAGTGAGAGTCTGTTTTTGAGTAACATTCTGCTCTGGAAGCTATTTAAAAAGAAAAGAAAAGACAGAAAAATCTGCATAATTGCTGCCCTAAAATGTGACAGGCTATCATTAGCTCTGGACAGCAGCTCTCTTTGAGCCGGCCTTATTCTTTTTTAGAATGTGGTCAAAATTGAGTGGACACAAAGTCCATATTCTGTTTCAACTCTGGTGCCTCTCACATCCCAAAAAACACTTAAAAGCTACACTGCTGCAGTAATTACAGCCGCAAAGATCATTTGCCAGAAGTTGGATGTTTAATGTTATCACAAGCAATCAACACAAGGAGACACTGCCACATGTGTGATGAAAGTCTGTAAATGCAATGTTCCTTGATGGTTTTTTTTTTTTTTTTTTTTTTTTTCAATTTTATTCTGCAAATCATTATATTTGCCTGAGCTAAGAAAGTGCCAGTGGCTCAGCCATGCTTCATTACAGCTGAGCATTCTGTGCAACAGCATTTCCAGCTCATATTCAAAATAGCTATTATCACACAAACGTTTAAAGACTTTATTTATGTGTGTAAGAGAATAAAAAAATACCAGGTAACACAAACTCTGCTCAAGTATTTTGTCATGATTACATCCCAAACCCCTCACTGGACATTACTGAGAGTGCCAAGTATGAGCACATGCAGTCTGCTCTCATAACCAAGCTGGGATACAGCTTTTACTAGAGACTTCACAACCTCAATGAGTCACGGTCTCTCCAAACGATGGCCAAAAGGACAGCCCAGCGCCAAAACAAACATTTGCCTGTGACTAATATGAAACCATCTATGATGAAATAACAAAGTGTGATGAAATTGGTTGTCATGATTTCCATAATAACGGTACTTAAAATGATCTTTAGTTTCCTGGATCTTATCTTTCACTGACATCCAAGTCTAGCATATTTTTTTTTAGGAGAATATGAACCTTTTTAAACATAAAACATGCAGAGAAGGTGATGTTTTTTTTGTAGTGTCTGCAGGTCTTCCTTTCAGGCTACATTCAACCTTCACCAACAAGGGAAAGACTGCACGTAGCCTAAAAGGTGAAAGCCAGGGCGAAACAGGTGTGCAAAAAATATGAGCGTTATCAACATTTATCAACTCACATCTGTCATCTGGACTATAGAAGCTGGACAGTTAGGACACTGTTTACAGAGATTATAGTTAGAAAATGAACCTGAAATAATAAAAACGAGGGCGATAAAAACAGGATTTTGAAATGGAACATGTATGATTCCTGTACGTACACCCGATGAAGGTCATTTAGAGTAAATTTATCAAATAGACCTGTGTGTTTGTGCCTTTATGCATTGTTGATCTGATCCTACTTCAGTGAAAGCAGACACAGCATTTCTGTCCACTGAAACAATGAACACTTATGACAAAGACTCCCTGAACTACACATGATTTATATCCAACATCCTCCGGGTCCTGGTGCAGTTAATTCACCTGTCACATGTCACAAAAGTGAGTAATGTCAAACATAAGCGATGTCTGCCTAATCTTTTTCTTGGTAAAGGTTTGAGCTTGGCTTCTAACAGCTGAGTCAGGCATCCCGAGGATCTAACCCCCTCCCGCCCGGGGAGGAACATGTGAAACAGGGGAGCAGGCAGCACATAATCACCACATGACATGCATCTCCACTGCCAGACATTAAGGCGGATTAGGGTGCTTCATGCCAGTTTAACAGCATCTTCATGGGACTGAAATTTTGTGCCGTTTTATGGAATCAGAAAAAGCTCGCTCCTCGTGTTCTTTATGGACAGATTTGTCATCTTGCAGATAAATTTTTAATAATGACCCAGGGAGTTTTAAATCAAAACTCTACAGCACATACAACCCAAACTTTCTTGGCATTGCTACAGTGGGAAAATCCTTATTTCGGTCTAAGCTGTTGCGATCTGCCGTTTCCTCTTCGGCGCTGGAGGTTGATTGACTTTGCTGCGGTAGAATCCCTCTCTATAATTACCGGTAATTACATGTTTCTCCTTCCATGCCAGTGTTTACATGTGTTGTGTTTAATTTTAGACTGCACCATTAAACGATTCCCAACTCTCACTTATTTGTGAGAGCAGTAATAATTACAGTGATTGTCTGTGTTGGGTAAAAGCAGAGAATCAGAAGAGGCTTTCAGTATTGTTAGTATGAGAGGCTGTATTTCCTGTTTTATTGCTGCTGCTGATAGAAGATAAGGAATTGGAGCCTGAATGAGGTGTCTGAATGATGAGAACCAGTTATGAATGCTTGTGCATGTGCAGTTCTATCTGTCTATCTATCTATAGAGGTAGGGGACTGTGTCTTCCCAAATGTGGACAAACACCCGTCTCCCCCGGCCACGAGGACTGTTGTTTTTAACAAACTCCAATTATTTTCCCTTAATGAGCTCCCGTAGTGGTGGATGTGCTCCCCCATCATCATTACTGTAGGGACAGCAGTTGCAGTGCTGGGCCTGACTGGCAGCTTACATAGACCTGTTCCCCCTGACTGACTGCAGGCTGCACTCCCTGACAGCTGGAAGCCAGCCTCCTGGAGCACAGCATACTCTCTCTCTCTCACACACACTCACACAGAAAAAAAAAGCATGAACTCGTGAGGCCGCACGGGGCAGAAATACGCAGACTTTCCCTCAATATCGTGAAGACTTGTAATATCTACAAAATCAATATTACAGCACCACAACAAAGAACAAAATGCCTCAGAGCAAACAGTGTTCTTTACTTTAACCCATTAACATGTTGTTTTCTTCTTCTATTTCTCCTTTAAAGTTGAATCTTATTCCACACTGTCTGGCAGCAGTGCATATGCATTGTTTATCAGCTTGTTCCAGCTCTTCATTGAAGCTGTATGATGTTTAAACTGAGTGAAATATTCAAAACAAGTTGTTTCACAGCTGCACCGTTCCATCAAATGGAAATATTCTACATCTTGTGTGTCAGTTTGTACACATTTCCTCAAAACCCAGCCTGACATGTTTGGGATCTTAGATCTCCACTAGGATTCAGACAATGTTTCACTGCACAGCATAAGGTTTAAAGGGTGAATCAAAAGCACCATCATGAGTGCAACCTCAGCTTAAATTAACCTGTTTCAGCTCCACTTGTACATTAAATGATACCAAGAGATCAGAAATAATATTCTATATATATCTGGCTTCAGTTTGCTGACCAATAGGTGGCCTTGGACTGAGTCTCTTCCACTTCCTCTTCATTTTTTCCTTTTAACAGTTCTAATCCATGTATGCCACAGACATAAGCCCTCTGAAGATGATACTGACATTGAATTTCAGCTTGCACATTTTATGAAAGTATTGAACATTTATCAAATAAAATCTCAAATTCAATCATGCAAATTCTCTCCAGCTCAATCTCCAAAGAGAGAATGGAGTGAAGGATTGCACTCATTTGTGACTGCGTTTCTACTGAGACGAGACCGGAGGTCAGCAGCAATATAAAAAGCAGCTGCCATAGCAGACCCACACAAGACTGCTATTAACCTGGCATTATGAACTCAGTCTCAGTGTTGGATTTAAGCTGTTACATAAGTACAGTGGTAAATTTTCATCCCTCTTTTATACGACTTTCTGTGAAACTGTGTTTAAAAGTCTTCAAAGTGCAATTTTTTCTTTCCATAATGTGTCATTCTGATGATTAATATAACTTGCACGGCTTCACAATAGCTTTCACATCACATTTCACAGTATTGACTCTGCCTGCCGGCATCGCACGCAGAGAAGCCTAAAAGAGCCTATAAAGAGCTTGAAAGAGGAGCTTAAATAGAGAGCTTTTGCACTGGAGCATGCTTACTTCACCTGACTAAAGGAAGGATGTGAATTCAGCACAGAACATACCTGTTGACTATGGTTGGACTATGGCTGACTAAGGTAACTAGATGGGAGTGACTTGAACTTGGTGAATGTTTCATCCAAAAACATCTAGAATGAACGAGAGCTGTCTGACTTGTCACATCAAGGTAAACAAAGGCATCAGCAAGTGTTGTGTGCCTGTGTAGTTAATTAGTGTAGGGTTTTTGGGAGGTACTGTGGTTTGCCGTAGAGTACACTGCATATAGCTGACCGTAAACGTGGCTTGATTAAATTGACCCCTGGGGCACAGACACCCTGTCACCACGTCGGGCACATAGCAGTCAGCTCATGGCAGCTTCATTAGATTTTCCTCAGTGACCCAGAAATTGACCAGGACTCCTGAGCTGGAACAGTACCTGAAGTTTGTGCTAATTTGATTGAACACAAATTTAAGAAAATGTAACATGCGAGTGCATTATAAAATAATGCTAAATAATAAAGCACTTCACACTAGATTTTGACAGGGAGTCCTTGTTCTGCAAGACAAGGCAATTACAAGATAAGGTAATAATACAAAACCTACCTTTGTTTGCATTTGACTTCAGTGGTGTAATTTCTCAAACAAAATGAGCAATTAATTCAGCTGCCAGCGATCAATGGGGACCAAACCTGGAGGTTTTGGGCCCCCTGGTGGTCTGGGAGCCCCTCACCTGGTTGTTAATCCAGATGTGTCCATAAGTATGTATAATAGTGTGTATTAAAGCATTATAATATCATCCTCTTCTGACTGTAAAGAAAAAGTGGAGACTGTGGAATACTGAACGTTTTGTGCATCACGATATAACCAACCTGTTACACATGCTGCACAGGTATCGGCATGGATTTTGTATATTTCATTAACTAACCGATCAGTCCTACTCAGGTTTTCTTGATGTCTTACATTAATTTAACATCTTAAAAGCAGCTTTTTCGAATCCTTCGTTTCATTTAGTTTACCCACTAATCCTCAGCTTTTTTTATCTGAAGGAAAAATCGCTGCTAATTTACGGACTGTGGGATGTTTATTTATAGTCACAGTATCAGATAATGAAAAGATTACGTTCTGCTTTTTCATATGTAAAGTGCTTGCTGTGGTGGCTTGACAATATGAAAACAAAATGGATTTAATTTTGTTAATGCTACAAGTATTCATCCCCCAAATACACAAAAACTACATATGTATTACAAATGCAAGTGATTTCGCCAAATGCATATCAAAGTTAAAAAAAATTGAACTCCTGGTGAAGCGAAGAAACTTGTGCACGTGCCTCTCTAATTTCACGCATGTGTGACTGTACCCTTAAACCTAAAGCATGTGGGAGGACAAAAATGTTGCAAACACCACAAAGTAGCATTCAGATAACATAATAAATAAACTTGTACAACAATAAAAATACTTTAAATCTGATTTCTGATGCATGAACACATACTATACTATGCTAAAGAGTTTTATTGGTGCAGCTGGTTTGGGTGGAGTTCATTTTAACTGCTTTAAACTACTCAGATAAAGGTAGTGGAGTAGAAGTGACAATATTTCCCTGTCAAATGTTGTGGAGTAGGAGTACAAAGTGGCATCAAATCAAGAATAAATACCTCAAAATTGATTGAGCAAATGCACTTAGTTACATTACATTACCCCACTGCTTTCAGAATAATGCAGTCCAATCCAAAAATAAACTAATGCCCTAAAAATGACCTCAGATTTGAGCCAGATTCTCTCTGGCCTTGAAACTGAGCATCATTATTGTATTGCATTACATTATGCAAGGCATTTCTTTAGTTGCTTTGTGTAGTTTGATTTGATGGTCATGTTTTATAATTAGTTCACACAACACTGTCCTCTGGTGTTTTGAAAAGGACTGCTGGGAAATACTGTATGCCCTACATATCTAATATATGAGTGGGTCAATTGTCCTTGTAACAAGAATATTTACACCAAGGGGTTTCTGCAATAAGCGTCAGCAGTGTCAGTCATCTGCAGGTCCCATAGTGCCACCTTTGTGGTCACGTGACTGTCTGCCTAATGAACGTGCAGGCCGTGATCAGTGGACATGTGAACTCCCGGCAACATTGCGCCGAATGAGCCGAACACAGTGACCTTGATAGCCAGACTGAGAGTGGGAAAAGAATGAAGATTGACAGAAATGTAATGAAGTGTTTGGGAATATTAAGTGCCATTCTCACTGACATTGGATTGCAGTTTAGAGGGGATATTATTCCGAAATTGCCCACTGCACCTGTAGAAGGTCTATCCAGAAGTCAAAGTCACCCCATAAATGACACAAAGAGAAGAAAACAAATGGTATGGGGTGATATTGCAACCTGTGATGAAAAGCCGCCAAGTCCCTGTTTTGTTTTGATTTAATAAAGCGGAGATGCTGTTACCGGCCATCAAAGCAGACTTTAATTTTATCTCTGGCAGAGGTGAAGTGTTTGTGTAACCATATAATTGCCCAAGAGGTAAAAGACATTTGACTCTGCACATTGTATACAGACAGAAAGTGCAGTGTTTGTCTGCTTTCCCAGACAACTATTTGCCACCCACCCATTTTTCTGTGGCCTAGATCCCCACTCCATTGAACCAAGATTGCTTCTTGATAACACTGTTCTCACTCCTCAATCCCCAGCACTCATAACTGCAAACACTTCGACAAGATTCAGAATGGGAAAAAGAAAAAAGAAAGAAAAGAGTTGCAGTGGGGAAGATGTGTTGCACATATCTGGAGAAGAAAAGTCTTTTTTTTTTTTAATTCACACTCACACTCACAGGTTTGCTACATCTGTTCTTATCACGGTGTCAGATTTCATGGATTTGAGGAAAGTTTTCTATCAGTGCTTTGTGATTGCTGGCCCACTCTGTTCTAGATAAGTGCAAATTACAAGAGGATCATATCCCAAATGTTACAGCATTTTTGAAAGTCTTCATGTTGTTTGTGACAGCAGACATCATCATGGATGTTACATTAACTTTGGTTTTTGCTGAGCCTGCCGATCTGACATAATGAACGATATCAACTTCACTGTGCAAAGGAGAGCATGCCTTTCAAATGCACCTCATCAAAGCAGGCATTTTATAAGAAATGACCGAACACTGCCTCCACACATTTTGTCCACCTTTCACTAACTAAATAACTAGAATATAATTTGCCTACTAACTGCAATCAAAATGATTACAGATGATAAACATGAGACTCTGCATCCTAAACCTGCTGTTGCCATACATTCTGGCGGTGTACCAACTCTGCCCCTCCAGCCCTGCAGTCCTTCAGAAAATGGTGCTGTTGATAAAACTATTGATAAAACTACTCTGTGATGGATGGTTCAGGGATGTGGATGCAGGAAATTTCAGAATCAGAATCAGAATCAGAAAAAGCTTTATTGCCAAGAATGCTTTTACACATACGAGGATTTTTTTCTGGTGAAATTGGTGCATGACACATCTACTAAAATATGACACATCTACTAAAATAAGAGCATAAAAAAATAACAATTTAAATATATATACACAAGTCTGTTATTGTTAGAAACACCACCCAAGCCACAAGCTGAAGGCACAGGAAGACTGGGTCAAAAACTCTGCATTGGAAATTGGAAGGAAGTTGCATCAAAAAGAAAAAAAAAACAGGAAAAGTTTTTATTCTGTAGATCTTGAGAAATCAAAATCATTTCAGAGAACTTAAGCTTTTCATCAGCAGTCACTGCTTCCACGGTCTGTTTGTCTGACCCCTTGAAAATAAAGTTACGCCTACTTGTGGCCCCTCATCAAGGGCTGCAACCACAGCTTGTGAGCAGTTTAACTATATTATTAACAGAGCCATGATGTGTTACAAATACAGTATATGGTTATTGACAAGAACAGGCAGAGACTTGAGGAAATTCTGAAAAATCTTATCCTGTAAATAAGTATTTTGTGGCCTTTGATGACATCCTGTCCACCATTTGGGAACCACGGGTCATGAAGGTATCCTGTGGTGTTTTCATGTAAACAGCGTTATGTTTGCGTTCACGTTTCTCTCACCAAAATGCATCGTGTGTATCCTTGTCTTTGTGGGAGCATTGCTAAACATCTTGTCAGCAGCATGAAATCACTGGCAGGACTTGCAACCCACTCTAAAAAACACTGCTCCATAGCACTGCTAGTGGTCAAAAACTCTGACATGCACTTTAATTATTCTGTTTGGCCCACGTCCCATCTGCTAACATGGAGGGGGCGGAGTTTAGGATCTATACTGCATCCAGCCAACAGGGGGTGATCCAGATGTTTTGGCTTCAGTTTTGGGGAGCAGTCATATCATCCATCTTTATATACAATCAGTGGTTTTTGATCTTACTCCTGTTGTGTCTTGCTCTAATATCTGTGCACTGGCTAGGTTGCAATTCTCCAAATTGATTTGTCAGGATTTGAATCAGAGATAACACTGAGCCCTGCTCTGAGGGTGGGACCTGAATGAGATACAGGCTCTTTAGGAAACTGGTTGCTGGCGAGCAGGGCATTATTGTCTCATGATGAGATTGCGAGTGATTTAAGTAGAAGATAATTATAGATTAAACATGTAATCCTAATTCTCCAAAGGCAAAGAAAGATATTTCACCAGATTAGTTTTTCACAAGGATGAGGATTTGGGACTTTGCAGGTGATAATAAGGTTGTGAGACGCAGACCTGCACTGCTCTGATATGCCTTCAAGGCAGGATTGGATTCAGAGGAACCTCAATGAGAGCATGCGTCCCACAGTGGCATATCTTCTTAAGGGAATGCCACCGCAGAGGGAGATCACTTGAAGTTATCCTTGATGGTGGCATTCGGGAACAGTCGCCTTTGTCATTTTGTGGAACTCAGTTCATCACAATTACTTTCTGTCCCACTTCAACAGCAGCACAACACACACATTCACACAAACGTTTTATTTTATTCAGTCTGCATCCTGGTCCACACAAGCCAGATTCCAATTTCCTAATTACTCCCCCTCATAAAAATTCTCTGTATTCGTCTTCTCCAATCAACCTGACACACTGTAGAGATAGTTTGACTGGCAAGAGAATAACACTCACCCACCTTCGTCTCCATTTATCTATCCCTAATACATTTTGCATTAATGCTAATATTTGTAAATGGCGCACTGAAATGCAGCCCGGTGCTGTTTGCTGAAATGGTTCACTGTTTGTGGATACAAGGTTGAGATAGCTCGAAGAGATAATGGGCAGGAGTGTGTGTGAGGAGAGGAAATGGGAGTGAAACTGAAGCTAGCTGGCACCAATATAGACTGGATGGACAGGCCTGGCTTGTCCAATTATACTCGAGCCGAGGTCACGAAGAGCGAGAGTTAGGAATGTAGGCATCCATGTCACCTTGAAAAACTAGAACAGCGTGCCAGTAGTATCTATGTACAGTACGTAGACACTGGCTACCGCAAATAAATTTCTCTTTTCTGCTCTCTTTAAAGCAGCGTGAAAAGCACCATTAACTGCCAGCATACCATTGCAACTTAAGTCTACACTGTTCTCTAGATTTACAACTACTGCATAAGTCTAGGATGTGTGATAAACGCATGTGTTTAACTCTGGCATGGTTGTTGTGTCTTGTGATGAGGATAATACGAAATCCCCCAAAGGATCAAGGTGGATTTTCTTTTGTTTTCTTTCTTGTTTCCTCACAATACTTTTTTCAGGCCCAGCTGTGATCACAGTCAGTGTCACTGGTTGTGATCACAGCATGAGCAAGCACTTCGCTACAGCGCGTCTGACTGCGAGTCAGGCACTGAAACATCACTTGTAGGTACATTTCTGGCTAAAGGTATGTCTGGGCCTGTGGTTTTGACTCACTCCAGCACTTGAGACAGTAACACTGGGCCAGGAAGCTTTGTCGAGCCAGACTCTGCTGCCAGCAAGACAGCAGTACTGTGTGGGACTGCAAAACTTATTGCGTATGCAGTACTTGAGAAAACTTCACATCGTGACCTTTCGGTGTCTCCAAAGGAAAGTATAAATAGGAATCTAAATCTATCATTGAGTCAAAATGCCAAAATGTCAACTTTGCACATGAGAAATCTCATAATCTAATGGATGGATTATGATCATAGGATGTAATAAACATAGGGGCTGCTAATGGGACTGTAGATTTTAGATTGATACCAGCGTAAATCTTTTGAGCATCAAACACTCAATTAACACAAATTCAAGCTGATCAGCCTCTGTCTTTCCTGAAGGAGGGAACTCTGACATTTATATGGCTTCCTTTCAAGCGTGCAGTGGGTAATTATTTGACACTTTTTTTTTTATGATGGTGTAGGTAATTGTTTTTTTTTTTATTATTATGCCACGGGTAATTGCCTGATACATTTTTTATGATGGTGTGGGTAAGTGTTTGAAACTTTTTTATGATAGTGTGGTTAAGTGTTTGATACCTTTGTTTGATGCTGTGGGTAAGCGTTTGATACTTTTTTGATGATGTATAGGTATTTTTTTCTTTATGATGGCGTGGGTAGTTGTTGATGCCAATGTTCGATGATGGGGTAAGTGTTTGATACTATTTTCCTGATGGTGTTGGTGAGTGTTTGATACTTTTTTGTGATGGCCTACCACTTTTGCTCTGTTCTTCCTCTTTGCAGAATCACTGTACAAAAATAATTAACTGATTCTTCTCTTCATTGTGCGAGGGGTGATAACACAGGCTCTGTGTGCTTATTCAGGAGGTGTCGCCTCATTTTTTTGTCCAATTTTTAATTTGCACAATTAACGTGGGAGGAAGGCTAATACAGAAAGCATCAATTTACTTTTCATCAGCTTTTATATTACATTGTTGTATATTAAGAAGAGAAGTCTATGGATAATTTTGAACATCATTGGTATTGATGGTGCACAATTCATCAGGAAATTTGAACTCTGCGAGGACAGCTGATTAGTCTGCTACAAAGATTCCTCCTAGTTCTCTTCTGTCTGGTGTTGTGGTGTGTTTATGTGTGTGCGTGTGCATGTGTCGCAGTCTGCTTTTGTAATCAACCTCTTTTATTAGAGAGTTGTGCTCTGCATAGTTTTTTGAATTACTGTGGGCGCAGGTGGTTTGTCATCTAAGCTGATTGATATTGGATCTTTTAGTTTGTTGTATGGCGGCACAATAAAAGCAGAAGGAAGCAAAATTACAGGTTACTCCTGTGGGGCAGCAGGTAGCCCCCAAGGCAGACAGAAAAGCCCCTTTAAAGTTCTCACCAGGAGGCACAATGACCGTGTAAATATTGGTAGCAGGCAGAGGGGCTGCAGAATGGATAAGAAGGAGAGGAGAATGGAGTTGGAGAGGAAATACAGAGCGGGAAAGGTTTGTTGGAAGAGATGCTAACATGTTTTGTGCTGCTTTAGTCAGAAAAATGCTCAAAATGTTGCTGTGTTGTGCTGCAGTGTGAAAGCCTTGTGCCTGCTGATGAATGTGCTTTTTTCCCAGTCTATCTTTAATGAGTGTTTTTCAGATTTTTCACTGGGCCTCTCCTCTGTCTGATGCATGTGTTTGGTGAGTCCCTGGAGGATAGAGGCCTTTAGAAAACTGACTGCAGAACTGCACTAATATGAAGAATTGACCACTTTCACACTGGCTAACTTAAAGACAACTTGTTCTTTAATTGCTTATTTTAAAATATCAGGGGCAACTTGTCAGCACAGTCTACAGGCTCTCTCTACTGTGGCTCTTTCTCATCATGCCAGCAGAAGTGTCTAAAATATGCATCACAACAACCAAAAAGATGACATTGGCGGGCATATACATGACAATTTTGCTGTCTGCGAGATGGGAAAGGTAATTTGGGAATAAATAATGTCTGCCTCCTGCTTCAGGGGCTTTAAGTGGTGTTTATGCAGAGAGATTGCTGCTCAACGTAAATATTTATTTGTAGTCATGCTTCCCTTGATTGATTTTCTGGCAACTCCTTTCAGTGGAAAAACAGCAGAGGACTTGTGCAGCATTGTTAAACACAATCCTTCTGAATAGCTTCTACAGCCACAAACCCATACAAATCCATGATGACACAGGAGTCTATCTACTTAATTTTTTACATGCTGCCTCCATTGTCCTCAAAATACAGCAAAGCCAGCATGAAATTGCAGATGCATTAATCTGGCTAAATTACAGCT
Source organism: Chaetodon auriga (assembly GCF_051107435.1). NCBI lineage: Eukaryota > Metazoa > Chordata > Actinopteri > Chaetodontiformes > Chaetodontidae > Chaetodon > Chaetodon auriga. The sequence continues at coordinate 7,693,639 of NC_135080.1, forward strand.
CGCGGGCTCAACTGGCGCTTCCTAAAATAGATGAGAGACAAGGGGTCAGTTACAGTTTTGTCATCCACTGATAGGAGCTGCTCATTCCAAGTCCGTTCCACCTACTTAGTGTGTCACCAGAGACAATTCCTGCATGTGTGATGGGCACGAGAGCTGTCGCTTTGATTAATGGGACAATAACATTTACAGCCACCATCCCAGTTTATCCTTCCTCAAATGTGTCCCCTGACCCCTCCAGTTTCACCCGCAGATATTTTTTACTTTGGTATCTTCCCTGGTGCTGAAAGAGCATGATGTGAGACAGTACAGGAAATTCACTTCCCAGCCTCTCCATCTCTTTCATTTATGACTGGCCCTGCACATAGAGTTAATACGGGGTCGACCGAAGGCTCACATGGCACTTTGAGCTTGTCTGGCGGTTTGAAAGTGGTAACATGAAGAAAGGAATTCATTCTGCTCGTTGCATTTATATTAAATCATTTGGAGCCCTTTAGAGTGATAGCAGCCAGGAGGAAAGGTGCACTGAATTCACAAATTAGTAGGGTAAATTTTTTTCTTGCATTTTTTTGGAGCAGCATCTGCAATTTTTTATTTATTTATTTTTCAGCAGAGCTAAACGAGAATATTGATATCATATCTATCATTAAATATAAAGCTAAAGCCAGCAGTAGAATGAGCAGAGCTTAGCATGAAGCATGGCTCTGGCTAGCATTCAACAAAATCCACCTACAAGTAACTCTAAAGCTCACTAATTAACAAGTTCTGCCTTGTTTGTTTCATGTGTAAAAAGCCAAAGTGTAAAAATTACGATCTGTGTTTTTAATTCCAGTCGTTATGCTAAGCTACGCTAAGTAGCTGCTCGTTGCAGCCTCATCTTTAACGGACAGATATGAGAGAAGTATCAGTCTTCTTGTCTAACTCTGCACAAGAAAACAAATAAGCATATTTTAAACAAACTATCCCTTCAAATCAATAGCAACAGTCCATTTAAACATGCAGATGCTTCGAGCTCTGCCTCAGCATGTGTTTAATAGTTATCTATTAGGTATCTAGTGTTAATGGTTACATTGAGCCCAACTCTGCCCCACAGTAATCATTTAGTCTCGGCCGAGTTTTATAATGAATATTTATTTATGACAGTTTCAGCAGCCAACATTAGACGATATAGATGATGTTTTTCAGGAAGTCATTATAACTTACTTTCAGAAAGAAAGATACTTCCCTTTTCTGCAGTCTCATTTCCTGTACCTACTTATGCACGAGTCTCACCCCTTTCTCTGCAGAGTTCCTCACAAGCCTCCCCGCCAGAAAACACCTTCCCGGCTTTGTCTCCTCCTTCTCTATTATTACAGGATCCACAGGGGGGACGCCAAAGCCTCATTGAGACCTGTCCAAAGCCTGAGTTTCACTGCCTGGGTTCATCGCTACCACAACGACATCGATCCCACTTCAACAGTCTGATCATCCCCTTGTGTTCCGCCCCATATCATTCTCCTCATTTAAGCCCCACACTTTACCTGCATTTCAATTATAATAATAATTTTTTTAAGTTAAGTTTTATTGGATTTATAACTGAATACCATTTGGACTCTACTCTTGATTTTTCAGAAATGTGTAAATGACTTAAGTTAGCCTGTTCGTGTGGGTTGATGTTGTGCGTGTGTGGGAGGGTGGGGAATGATGTGCAAGCCATGGTGCACATATCCATATATGTGTGTGTCTGACTTACATTTTTGATGTGTGTACGTGCAGCTCGTCTGGACGGGGCTGTCAGGCTAAAAGCAGGGCAGTGACAGGTCCTGACTGTGAGACTGACAGGCCTACTGGGAGTTGGACGAGAGATGGATTTGGCTCCACTAATTGAACTGTAAGAGCACTGAAGCTTTCAAAGTGGTTGGGCTGAGCACTGTTTTCACTTAAGATATGTTAAGGTGCCTGTGTGTGTGTGTGTGTGCGTGTGTGAATGCATGTGCGTTTTCACATTTCTATCCTTATTAATGACTCTGCATTCTGTCAGGGTTAATGACAAAGCATGGATGTGGTCCATGTTCGCCATAAAGAAAGAATGCTTTGATTGAGATTTCCCTTTGTTGCTGTGAATTGTTTTTGACAGTCTGTGCCGAGGCCCCATGCCTCACCATTGACAGCTCTAGCTTTAGTCAATGTTATGTTACATTTGCTATTTATCAGCAGCCTCAAAAAAACCCTCTTTCTCTATCTGAGATCTCAGTGAGGAACTTTTTTTTTTTTTTTTTTTTTATAGAGCCGCCACTGTGATATCTACATTGTAGTTTCTGTAATGTAAACCAAAAGACACACATTGTGGGTCACTATGCAAAGTTCCACTCACACACATACTCATGCACACACACACTCTCACCCTTGACTTCTTGTAAGACAGGTTGATGAATCTTTTATATGTTTGTCCATTTTAACTCCATGGCTGGTGTATTATTAAAGTGCTGGTGTGCAGCTTATTAACCCTCTCAGACAGGGCAGAGACAGGCTAGGACAGGCCAGTCACTCTCTCCCTCTCTCTCTCTCATATCTCACTCTCTATCATCTATCATCATCTGTTCATCTGCCTCTGTCTGTTTACTAGCCTTATCTCTATTCATCTCCGTCCTGCCTCTCATCCACTGTCACAGCCGCCTTCTTGCTCCTTGCACCTCTCCAACGTCCTTTTCTCAGTCGCCCCCACCTTCGATCTTCAGCGTGTGTTTATATATCTTTGCTGTCAGAGAGTCCCTATGCTTTCTCTCAGTCTCTCAGGAGCTATCTATCAAGATGAACTGTCTCTGTGTCTGTCTTTTTCTTTCTGCGTGTCTGAGCCGAGAGACCTAGTCCTCCTCATGGACGGCCTTTTGAGTCTGACTGAGCTTTGGCCATGGAGCTCTGACAGAAACTTTAGAGAGCCTGTCTGGAGGAAGACAGTGAGGGGAAATTGAGAGGGCATTGAAGAGGTTATGAATCCCTGTACCAAGTCCTCTGCTGACAGTCAGCTCATCCCTCCTGGCTCCCAGTCAGAGGCTGAGATGGATGGTGGGGATAGTCGGGATGGACGGGACCCAGCTGGAGAGAGAGCTATGAGCGGCGACACTGGCAAAACAACACCATCGGGGGATAAACCGAATGATGAAAGAGTTAGGACAACAGCCTGAGCATGAGCATGCATATGTTTGTGTACGGCTCCATGTTTGAGTTTATTTGGATCCGTATGGGTGCAGGGAACGCGAGGAAAGATGTGACTCGTGCTGAAGCACTGCAGAAGGCAGGGCAGATTATGTCTGGAAATCCCTGCATACATGTGTCAGCATTACGGGTGTGTGGTCTGTGAAAGAGAGTAAATACGAGGCAGGCCATGTTGGGCCATGCTGTTTCAGTACGCTGTGACTCAGTGCGGCCTCGGCTTCGCTCGTGCCTCTTTCCCAACCTGCCCATTGTAATCACAGTGCCTGGCACCGGGTTCTGGTTACGGCTCTGCCCATCCCACCTGGATCCTGGGAGAAACACAGTATTCCCTCCACAGACAAGGCCTATTGATTGCTGTGTCAGAGGCCATATTATATCAACCACTCACTGAACTGGCAAAGGTTTTATTCAGTCTGTCTCAGGCTGTGTGTACAGCCAACAGATGACATTTAAACTATGGCTGGTGCAGGCCTCTGGACTGGAGCTGACAGCCTTACTAATGGCTACTTTACAGATGGCATTTCAGTCTTGGCTTATTAACACTATTAAAAAACAGCTTGGTCGCACAAGGTGAAGGCCAATCATGTTGTTTTGGTCAGACACAGTTTCAAGCTAAAGGGGGTAAATATTGTTCATTACTAGGACCTTTTTAAAGCCTTTGCAAAATGACACAAAGCCATTGCAAAATTCCCTCTGACCTGTAGGCAATGCTCCATCAGCACAGAACAGAGTCATTCAGGGATACATAGACAAACATGTCATTCTCTTGATGTGCCGTTCTGCTTAGATCACAGTGAACATAAAGGTCACACTACTGCTCAGTCACAAATGCAACGGCTAAGTGGTCAAAGTTTTACATCCAGGGCCCAGACACCAGGAGCTACAGCACCTATGAGCCGCCAGCCTGCTCTGTTCCTCGTCAGCGGATCAGCCAAGCAGACCAGCTCATTTAAATCCCATTTAGAGAAGAATCGGTCATTATTGTCACGGTATCAACCACCTTGATGCCCAACGCAGCTCAGAGTCATGTCAACATCGGTTTAACATACATTTGGATCCCTTTATGTATTACTCCAGGGGTAATTGGTGTTCCGCTCACGTCCGCAGGCAGATGATACGGTTACATGTGGGAAGAAAGGATCGCCTTTGATTATAATGGAAACCAGATTATTAAATATAAATGGGGCAGAAACGACCATGGACAAATGCACACGGTCACAGAAAATGGCTGTTAAAATTGTTTTTATGTCCAAGTAATTCAAGATATTACTTGGACAGACTGTCTTGTCAGATGGCAGTGGCTTTTTTTGTACAACCATGATTTACATGTTCAGCAGGTGCCATGGAAATAAGCACAACGGGAAAGCAGCTTATAATTGGCAACACAATCAGGAGGAGAGATTGCAGTTCAAATGTCCTTCAAGCAAGTCCAACTACCAACAATTATATAAACTTTTACCTTGAGGAAAATTGATTTATTTCTAATTGTAGACATGAATGCAATTCCAAAATGACAAATGTCACTAACAGTCAATTTGACAAATTAAAGGTATAATTAAATAAATACATAATGAGTGGTTTGAATAATGCAAATTGATTTTTTAAGAAATCCAAAGCTTTTAACTCTTGTAATTACTTGCTTTGCCCCAAATCAGTCTACAACATAAATTAATAATACAACTACTGTTTTTGTTAAATTTTTTAACTTTCCTTATTCTCCTGGTCCCTCTCTGCATTTAAGTCTGTTATCTGTTTCCCCATTTCCCTCATGTCACTTTTTTATGCTTTCTTTGTCTTAGTCTTGCTCTCATTAGTCAATGCTAATTAGAGGGGTCTGTCTAAAATGCATGGCCAGTATTAGCTCATGTGTCCAAGACGTCATTAGGGAGCTTTATTTCATTCTTTTGCTTTTACACAATCCACATAAGCCTCTGTGTTTCCTAAACATCTGCTGCACTTTGTCAGAGATGTCATTTTATCTGATCTGTTGAGGGAAAAAAACCCCTCTAAATGTACTTTTAGGGTTAATTAGCACTCAGCGGCTAAGCTAAAAGCCTTCCAGTAGTTCATGGGGCGTAATCAGTTGCCAAAACAGGCTTCTGGTTGTTTTACTGCTGCACAAGTCAAACTAATAATGTGTAGCCATTTTTAAACACGCCTCTCTTACTAGGTTTTATGTAGGTGACAAGGAAAACGGAAAATGCTCAATGGGAAAATACTAAAGAGGTAGGAAAGTTAAAGAGCAACAAAAGCGGCTGTTAATGATACACAGGAAAATTCATTTTGCATTTGTTTTACGGAGCGATTGGCGTTTAAGTCGACTTTTTGCTGTTTATCCATTCCCATTATTTAACACACTCTATTATGTATTTGCGTGTGTAATGAAACTTTTGATTTGATGTTTGTCATCTTTGGGATCGCATGGACACTGTGCTCATTTCACACCTTCTGCCTGAGCTAACGCCTCTCAGAAGGTGTAGTATTTTCTACAGCGACACCTACGTGTGACATTTTCATTCACATAATTAGCATGGTATAGAGAGGGATCCGGTAAACAAATGCAGTTTAATGTCAGCGCTAATAAGGTGATGAATAGTTATGGTCTGCACTCCTGTCATAGCAGAAGAGGAGGGCCATCCGTGGGGATGTTGCGGCTGGGGTGAGAGCCGAGAAAACTCGCCTGAACCGCTGGGGGAAGAAAAACATGGGGAGTCCAGGTGACAGAGGACAGAGGTGCGGAAGATAGCGGAAGGAGACATCAAATGGGAGAGAGAGAAGTAGGATGGTGTCATTACCCCTGAGAGGACAGGTGTGGACCACGATTAAGACTGAGTTTCACTGGCAGCCATCTGGAAACAACCCTCACATCACCCGCAAGGGACGGGACATTTGCAAGCATCCACAGCCGTGTGCACACATGAGGCCACACACAGATGCACATACTCACTCACACACACATACGCACCCACACAGCAGCATCTTTATGAGCATGCTGCTGGGGTGAAACAAACAAACTATGCAGTGATGCTGCAGTTGAATTGGAGGCTAGAGGGACGCTTGAAATGAATAATGAATACAATAATATTTCCCTCCATTTTAGATCTTCCTGTTCCAGCCTCAGCCTCAAATGCAGACACAACCTCTGCTATAGGTCTCAGTCAGTCTGTCCTTACTTCTCTGCTGGCTCAACCCAAATCATTTCCCTTCCAAACTGAGCTGCAGGGTAATAAGGGAACAGGAAAAGGGAGGGAGAGAAAGAGGTAGAGTCTAAATGAAAAACCAGTTTGGTTTAACATCTTCTCTTTCTGGGGCACGGCTAAGCTTTATTGGATTTTTTTTTCTCCTAGTTTCGTAGAATCAGAGAGACTTTTCTCATAACCTTTGGCACATGTGCAATGTCAAATTTAATCACTTTCCTTGTCGAAATACACTGTACATGAAATTAAAATGCAAAGACAGGGACAAATAATAATTTGGTGTCTGACAAGAATTGCACATTATCCAGTCCCTACACCCTCTCCTTCTGTTCGCCAAAGTGATGTTGAAGTCTCCGCTCTGCATCTTAACACTACTTTAATCAAAAGTTATATGAGATTCAGAATCTCATGAACCCGCTTAATGCCTCGCCTCATTGTTGTTACACAGTACAATAACTGAAAGATAATCCCCCAAACTCATCTTTTTGATTGGAGACCCTGACCTGGTACGGTCAATCTCAGATTGTTTGGTATGAGGGTCAAGAGCCTATATGGAGCCAGGCTCCTTAAAATGTAATAGCATGATGGAGGTCGGGTAGAGAGGCACTCTGATGTGTGATGTCAGGAAAAGGGAGGAAATCTTCCCGCTGTATGATGAAGGTCAGACTGAATTTTCTTACCTCTTGATTCTAGTTGAATCAAAACATGGCAACCTTTTTTTTCCATTCACACACCCACGCACTCGGCCACCCATTCATCCATAATGCAGTAATAAAATTTGCTGATGAGGAGATGTTAAAGGCCACTCATAATTGCCTCTAATGGCCTGTAGATTGTCACACATTCAAAACTGAAGTGTTGCCCTCTTTATATTTTATTGCAGTGTGTCTGTCTCATTAATTCCGGTCCAGTTTCTGAGAGGACTCACATGTGAGTATTTCAGAGAGCGCTGCGATGAGTTAAAAAGTGAAACGGGAATTCAATGGCATTCATTCGTCTTTTTTTTTTTTTTTTATCATTTTATCCATAAAATTGATGTTTCTCTGATTAAATTATTATTTGTGACTCTGAATCCATCACACAAAGTTCAATTAAAAGTTGAAGATATTCACTTCTTAGCATAATCTGTGGGCCAGATCAGTGTTTTGATATTGACATTTAAACCTTGAATCTAAAATCAAATTCTTCTTATGTGCCTCAATAAATAAATAATGACGATAATAACAGTGTCAATAAAAGCCATTAAACAGTCTGACCGGTGCATTAACTGCAAAGCTGCATTTGAATCAGGTTTATATTAAGGCTTATATTAAGGCTCATTTCCTGCTCCCCCTATTAATGGAAAGTTCATCATCATCAGCTCAGAATCCTTTCTGCCCAAAAAGGTGCTTGTGCAAGTCACTGGGATGGAAAAACAATTCATTAAAAAGTAATATAGTGCATACAGTCTCTGAATGGTGTGCTTTGTAAGAGGTGAAATGATCCTTGGGCACGGTGGTGGAGTGAGTATAAACCAAGGAAAGGATTGGCTTCAGGCGAGAGGCAGCCATCAAATCTGAATATTAAAACTACTGCAAAGTGCACGGAGATGCAGTTCTTCATCTGTTGCTGATTAAATCATGGCTTCAACAAAACAATACTAAAAAAATGTTTTAAAGTCAATTAGAGTGTTCAGCATGAATCCCCATACATATCAAACAAAGAGGTTCTCAAGTGCAATTAATTGATTACTGCATGTTGGATAAAGTTTCACTTGGTGTTTGTGGATTTGTTTTCTCTCAGCAATGAAAACAGAAACCACAGCATCATGAAGTGAACTACTCTCAATCATGCATGAACGCAGCACTGCAGGAGAGATGGAGCCCTAAAACCCACACTCACTTAAAGCTGCTCCCTTGGAGAAACCTCATTTGGATGCAGCTGAAAAAAAGTGATGCACAGTTTGTAAAGCAGACCTTCACCCCCCTCATGATAAATTTTATGCTCAGTAAGTGCACAGATTTGTTCACATGGGCTCGTTTTCTGGTGTTAGCATTACTGATGTTGTTGTATGTTGTACACATATTTGTTTTTTTTTTGGATACATAAAATGTTGCCATAGTGCGCTCGAAATATTCCTGCTGCTAAGCTCCCCCACTCCTGCAACTCCTACTGGTACACCTACAGCAATGCCTTTGTGCCCTCAGCAATTACACACTTGTTTCACCAGAAGATGCAGTCAGAAATCTCAAATCGGAGGAAGCATTCTGTTTCTCACTTATTACAATTTCACAGGAAGGAAGTATGAGAGAATCACACTCAGCATGTCCTGAAGGTCCCCATGCTGCCCCTGCAGACGAGCCACTGACTGCTGGCACTATTACTGTGAGCAGTGAAGAGCTGAATAGCTCTAGCTTGCACACAGCTGCTGGGACTGACTTTTAATTCTTTGAATCTGGTTGAATCAACCTAAAAAGTAAACGTTTCCTTAATGTTACTGTAAACGATTTACTTCATAGAAATAGTAATTAAGTAATTAAGTATTCCTTTGTCTCTATGGTTGAAAGAAATACATCATGATAATATATAAAAGGGAGAAATAATTAATCCTAATGTTCTGTTTGGGACCCCCCCCCAATACTTCACATTGTTTAATCATCTTAAAACTTCTATTAAAATGCTGTATGTGTGGATATGTCTTTTTTAACAATATGGCAGCAGAATATACTAAAAATAGAATGAATAAAAAAAAAGAAATCAGTTCTGTATTTCTAGAGCATACGGTGTCTTGCGTAAGCCAGGAACCTCTCCACAGAGTTTAGCCTCGCCCAGCCAGCAGTCTGCACCAGGCGGTCAGCTAATGGGCCGGTGTGGCGCACGGCAGGAGCAGGCGTTCTTAATGACCCGTAACTGAGCAGCACTGGGCTGTACTGTAAGAGCACTCAGGAGCCTCGTGAAATCCAAGCCCGATCTCATTTTGTAACAGCGTGCGCTTCCTGTATAACATGGCGTCACTGGTGGGCGTGAATAATAGAGGAGATGGGCTCCACGCATGTAGTCTGACAGCAGTGGCCCTCTCTCAGCGCCCTAAGAGTAGTAGTAGTTTTGGCTCTGAGCATTTCAATTCAGCCAAGATTTATTCAAGTCTATTTCATCCACGGCAGCTTCTCTGAAGTCACTCCTACATGCATGCAGATGGGCTGAGCTGGTCCATTGTTGAGGGAGGGAAGGTGAGAGAGGCTGTGCTGATGCTTCACAGCCCCTAATCCTATTGCAAGTTAGGCCTGCTGTTTGTTTCCCTGTGTTGGCCCTATCAGTCACACTTAGATGAAGCCTGAGGGGAAGTAATATGGGTAGATTGGGCCTGAGTGGCACAGGGAAGTTGCCTGGGCAGATGGGGGACCGTGGAGTAATACTGTGTGAAGCACCACAGCCAGAGGTTCAGTTCGCTGTGAATGGATGTGCAATGGTAATGAAGAGAGATGAGATGAATCTGATACTAAGAGGAGGGAGATGTCTCACACACATACACACACAATAGGCTCAAGAATGGCCCCATGGATTACGCGCTGAAACGTTCGCTCGTGATAAACATCATTCGGCACGGTGCCATTTCTGCAGTGTCTCCACTTTTAAATGTTTCAGAAGAGATAGAGTGAAACTTAGAAGAATATAACTCACTGATATACAGTATGAAGGGAATGTGCTGACATAATAAATTGTCAGTTCTCGAATCATGGATGCCTTGAAATAATTTCTATGATAGGCTACACATCCACACGCTGTATCAGTGGGAAACGGACTTCCTCTGGCGCGCACTGAATAAGGACTCTGGAAGATGGACGGGGAGATAGGCTGGCATTTTAAAATGTCTGCACCTGATCTAGGCTCTGTCTGGCCTGGTGGGACAACAGTGTCAATGGGATGATTCAGTGTGCCTATTTTTGAACATCTAGCAGACACTTTCAATGCACAGCTAGCTCATTTTTTTTTACAGAATGTGCTATGACTTTTAAAATATGCAGTGATGAATGTCACATTCAGGCAGAGAGTGCATTTCGGTCTCGCTTCGAATAAATAAAATATAGATGGGACCTATCTTTAAAGCATTTTATCTTGAGTGCTTAAATAAGCTGCAATAAAATCAATAAGTGGACCTTTGACAATGCTTGTTATCGCATTAAAAGCTAAGCAAATACATCCAGTGTTTTCTCAAAACAGCTGTTCTAAAGCCCAGTGAGCTACATAATGAGAAATAAGAGAAAAATGAGAAATTATTTGCAGTCTGTGTTCCCACCCTAGCATGGTAGCTAATGAGCTCAGAGTGTCTAACAGTATCTCGGAGAGAAATGAATGGGGGTGGTTGAGGTTGCGCTTTTATTCAAATTAAGGTAAAAGCCATCAATAATACTCTTTAGTCAGTTGCAAGGTGCAGATTAGTGCTCGCACCGTGACTTCAGACCTATTTCTCTCCATAACAAAACAGCTCTAAAGAATCAGAAAACAGCTCCTTCCTCTTTTTCGAGCTGCTAATGAAGATTTATGGCTGGTGGTGTCAAATCATAGATGATTTACATAACGCAACGGGTAGCCTGCCACCAGTGGAAGGACAGCGAGAGAGAGCGAAGGGGGAGGGCTATTAAGAGCTTTGAGATCCTCCAGCAGGCATGGCGCTCCATTAATATGCACACATATGTGCCTCTGTTAAATAATTTTGGGCATATGATCATATCTGTCAGATTCATGAAGCACAGCAACTGCAAACAGCGCACATGATATAATTGTGATTAATACACTCACGCTCAGTGGCTCCAACTAAATAAGTAAAAGTCACAAGCAGTTGTGATTTTGAAATATCAGACAAGACAATTTGTTTCTCATTTGCATGCTAACAGCTAAACCTAAAACTTGCCATTAGCCCACTTGGGATCCTAAAGACCCTTTGACCCTTTAACAGCTCAAAAAACCTACTTAACATTTTTTTAATCACTTTGATACTAGATTACTTTTTGTAATTTTATTTGAATTGCATATAAACCTCAGTATGAACTGGTGACATGCTTCTGAAGTCCTCTACAGAAAATAATGCATTTTTTTTTTTGTATTTCATCAAGATGGCGTAAGCACTTAAATACTTTTCAGTGCACTGGGTATCACAAAAGAAATAGTTGAATTTGCGATAATAATTGACACTGAGAGACTTCCAACAATGAGGAAGTAAAGCTAATATCAATAAAACACATAAAACAAAGTCAACTAGAAATCAGTGCAGAAAAAAAAAACAATTAGAAAAGAAAAAACTGAAAACAAGTACAAGCCAAGTGCATCTAGCCAAGAGAAAGATAGCGAAAAGAGTGCAGCCCTCATCTTTTATGCTGATCAAGACAAGAATGATCATCATCAAAATCTCATTTCACTTCGTCTTTAAAGGACCCAGGAAGCAGGTGGACACTCCAAAGCCCGAAGCTTGGAAAATCAATCAGGAACGTAAGCGTGAGATCCACACAGTTCTCTTGTATAGTCGTCTTGCTATACCCAGGTTAGCTTTAATCATCGCTGATCCCTCGCTATACTATTCAGAAGCTCACAGCTCCTTCTCCTGCCCTGAAAGCCTTTGATATGGATAGGTGTGAAACCGGCTCTCATTGCTGATCCCTACCACCACCAGGCTCACCATCCCAGTAATTCAGTTTGCAGTCTCCGGTTTGTGAATTGATTACTTTGCTTTGCCTCTTTAAATTGGTGTCTGGAGAGTGGCTCTCTCTCTCTCTCTCTCTCCCCTCTCAAAAAAGCTCCCATCAAATCAAATGGAAATCTAATATAGGAGGGTAATGGGAATGGATAGGGGATGACCTATGGTTCCGAGTGATATGCGCGGGCGATGATTTGACGTCTGAAGAGATGAGTCCATAGCTGGCTGCATCCCACTTCTCGGGGTGTTTAACAGGTCCAGCACTCTTCAAGCCAGCAGGACTGCCTTGCAGGGACAGGAGCAGTGTGATACAGGTCCAAGGTCAGATTTCTAAAGCATGCAGCAGAAATGTTCCTGATGGGAAAATAATCACAACAATGCTTCTTTTGATTCTCAGACCTCTCCTCGCAGTCCTTTTTTCCCTTTCCATACCTTGTATCCGCCAGATCAGATCACTCCAGGGCAGACTTTTGTGTACTCTGTGATCCTATGTTGAGATTACATGCTTCATGGCTTGCCAGCACTTAGGATTTTGCCAGTGCAGCAGGAGGTTGCATGAGAAAAAAGGGCCACACGGTAGGAGGTGAGGAACTGAGGTGACTATGAATAATTATTTAGGCATGTGTCAGTCTGACTAATGCATGTGGAGCTTACAGTACATTCGGACTGTCTAGACTCGCCTCCTCACCTGAAGCATCACACTTTTGCTTCGTCGCACTATTGCACATTCATCTTGCCTTTCCTCAATATTATTTCTTGCTTCTCTAATCCTGTCTGTCTCTGTATTCCTCACCACCCTGCCGTGTCTAGACAGTGACTCTTGAGGCAGACTTTGCCATATCACTGATCAATGAATCACCTGGGGTAACACTTTGACAAGATGGTAAGATGCTATGGTAACACTTTGACATTGCATAGCCCCTGACTGAGTCTACATATACTGCAGTAGATTAATGTCATCCCTACAGGCCTCCCTGCCTACCAATCAATGCAGCAGATGCAAAATGTCCAGCTGCGATGTTATTGTACATTATTGTATGTGATGAGATGTAGTTCCATGGGAAAAAGGGCATCTGAAGGGCAGCTTTATCCCAGTAGGTTTGAACACAACGTATGAATTACTTATGGTGTTGTTGCAACTGACATGCCCACACTCAACATTCTCATGCTTAACCCATCTCTTTCCGGTCTCTGCTGGGTTTTATGAAACACCGCTGACCCCAGACAGACTCGAGCATCGCTTCTAACCCCAGACTAGTTGGAGTCTTTATGGAGGGTGTGTTGACATGCAATTAAATAGGAACAGAAGTGTTGTTTAAATATTTCATCACCCGAGTGAAAGAGCGGCAGCGCTAGTGGATAGTGTCAGTTTTAGTGCATAGGAAAGATTTTTTTTCGAGCGCCATGACATGTTTTTTTGTGCGTGAAGGAGTGAGTGAATGAAGAATGTACGAGGGAGGGGAGAGATGGATGGATGGAGAGGCGAAAAATGTGACAAGACAATGGAACACGGGGAAAGTGAGTGAGAGGGAAGAGAGAGTAAATAGAATGAATGAGTCAATATGTTTTTCCTGCCTGACTCAGAAAAAAATGGCCTATGGCTACAAGGATGTTTTAGCTTAGCAACACCTCGCGAAATTATTAAAAAAGGGGACATGGATGGATATGAGTGGTGCATAAACTCACTGAACATGTGGCAACCATAATCTTGTCCCCACTGAAAAATTTAAGGGATGTGCAGTGGAGCAATTTCACCAAGGGAGAGAAACTACATCCAAGACCAAGGACTTGCTCAAGGTCATTCCTTTTTTCTTTTCTCCCATGACAGCTTTTTTTTGTTTGTTTGTCTGTTTTTAAAGCAAAACCACTTTATATTCTTAAATTGTGAATCACAGTTATATACCCAACGTGTTTGCGTAGGTTACAGAAGCAGCAGATGATCAAAAAGGGAGTCGGCTTGATTTTTAGTAAAGCAGGTTGGTTTGAAATGAGACGTTAATGGGTGGGACAACAGCGCTGATATGATTTGCGTGTAGAGAAATATGTTGTGCTGTTTCTGTTTCAGGCACGTTGCTCTTGCTCTGACTCTTCTATATGACGGGAACAACACTGAAAATGACACGTGCCGTCTAGCAGGCAGTGACTCGGACTTTATCTGACTGTGTGAATACCTTTTCTCTTCTGGCTGTTCTGTAAGTTACACTTTATTGTTTCGGGTAGTTCATAGTGCCAGTGATTGCATAATTAGATTGTTCCTTGAAACTGAGAACAAAACTGCCTAACTCAGATAAAGTTTGCCTCACTCCTCTCCACTATCACTATACTTCCCCTTAGTTCCTCTTCCAAGAGAAAAAAAAGACATAATTAATAATGGCCTCGACTCACAGCTTTGAAAAACCTCTTGAGAGCGTGGAGGCAACTGTGGTGCAAGCAGAGCCTTGCAGCTCTTGTTCTGTGTGCAGCCTAGATTTGCTCCTCCTGAGATTGGTGTCTCCCTGGCGACTGTCTGGTCCGATTCCACCCAGTGCTGATGGCCTGTGAAATCCCAGTTCCTGGAGCGCCAGCTTCTAAAACATTCATCATTCCCTCACTTCCCTCTAGGTGCAAGCTCAGCCAATATGAGAGGATTTGACAGGGGCTTTTTGGTCCCCCTCCACCGCCCCTCGCTTGGGTAATTGAGAGCTTTCTGATCACACATCTGTTCTTCTCACTGGTCAATACGTTGGCTGGGTTAAGAGCTATGTGTCTGCTGCATTCAAAAGCCAGTTTACATCAACTCACCTGGCATGTCTCTGAGTGTACTTCAATCTATTACCTTTGGATAATGTAGCTGTGTTACAGCATGGGGGCCAGCTATTTCTATGAGATCCTTGAATCAGTCTGAAAGATGATTACTCACAGCTAACAGCTGTGCCAATGTTCAACTTTACTGTTTATTACAGTTCATTTCAATGTCACTTAAACTTAAGTATATTAGGTGCAAGGACAGGAGCCAACACTTTGCTCATGGTACTCAAATAAACATATCCCAGCCTGTTAGTGTGCATGACTGGCTTCAGATGAGGTGATGGAGGGTCATTTTCTAGCTTTGATTCATCACTGTAAAAGCCAGAGCTCACACAATTATTTGCTGCCATTCAACACCAAGCCGGTCTGTAGCTGTACCTACACAGAATGAAATTAGTTGTTGCTTTAAATCAGCCAACAGTGACGAATGTGCAGTTTTCCACAGTTCTTGCCAATACCTCTTCACAGCCACAAGGCTATTTGTTGCTAAATAAAGATCAATACAGAACAAGATATCCATGCAGATACTAGTACTCAGGGACATTTACTCATTAGTTCAGCACATTTGTGTTTGAAGCAGACCTTTGTGCACAAGAAAAGATTTTCCTGCTGTAGCCGAAGAGGAAGACAAAGAGGGTAGAGAGACGTGACGAGGAAAGAAAAAACTAACAAAACAAAAGAGCTAAAGCAGCTGTGATTTTCATGGCAAAATATAAAGTAATTTAAATAGCTCTGTACTTAAAGTAAAAAATTATGAGGGATACCTGGTTGTGCAAAGAAGCGCCCTCCAGGAAATCAGCCTTACCTTCAGTACACGAAACTGAATGCAGCACAAGGACTATTTGTGCTGTTGTTGTCTGTGCAAACAGAACACACGTCCTTCAGCGCTGTCACTCTCCACGTGCGTCGAAAGCTGCTCTCACCTCGTGTAAATTCAAACAACCTTCAGACTGTACTTTTTTCCTTTTTAAATACTTGCAGTTGCTATCTTGTTTGATTCTATCTACAAAACAGTGATAGAATACATGAAGGGTCTGTTCAGAGGCCCTTTTGTAGTGTTTGTGCAGTCATCCAAGGATGGGTCCTAAACAGATGTACCTCCTCCCCGTTTCTGCTGACCCCGTCTGCTGACACCCCCGTAAGTGTTCAGCTTTATCACCACTCCTCTGGGAAAGTCCAGCTAATAGAATTAATTGCATTGTGTTGTGTTTGTAATATTAATTGTTCTGCGTGTGCTCTTATGGGCTCACTTAATCCCTTCTTTCAGTCGTCTTTATTGAGGTAAATCCCAATATAAAAACGGCCGGCCTGACGACATCACGCAGCGCAACAAAGTCTTCCCTCTCCAGTCATCTGTTTGCTCTTTGTTTCTCTGTGTGATTGTGACCTCTGCTGTAGCCATCCATGAAAACAAACATCCTACTGATAAAGAGGGAATAAAACAGCAAAAGCCTTTGCATCTAAAAATCTGTCTGCTGTTTTTCCTTATGTCAGCCTTTACTCTGTGCAGGCAGCCAGCACAAGTTGGCAGATTGGCTCTTTGGGTAGGAAGTCTGACTGGAACAGTCGCTGTGTTTTTGTCCCTGGCAGTGACAGTGCCCAACATTACTGCAGCAAGGGCACCTTAAAACCATCTACAGTATGCGTGCTGATGTCCTCCAAGGTCTGGTAGTGAATACTGTCTGAGTAAAAAATAAATAAATTGCACACACTGTTTCACAGGCAGTATAGCCAACATTTCCTCCAAATATAAAACAATTTACAATTCTGTCCTTGGTGAAAAATCAGGGGACTATCTCTTATCTGTGGTCTCGTGTTTTTCCATTAAAATCGGCCAGTGTGACATGGAGCTGCAGGCTAAACTAGAAGTGTATGCAGTAGTGTGTGTGTGCGTGTGCGTGCGTGTGTGTGTGTGTGTGTGTGTATGTATGTATGTGTGTTTGCATTTGCATGTGTGTGTGCATTTTGTTTTTATATCCCGGTGGAGACTTAAACCTGACTACACAGCAACCTGTAGTGAATTCCTGTGACTGTGGGGACCAAATGGAAGCCTCCTCGGGTCCAGACTGATTTTTAGGGTTAAGACTAACAGGACTAAGAGGGATTAGGTTAAGGTTAGGATTAGGGTTATGGTTGTGATGGTTAAGGTCAGGGTATGGAGCTAGGGAATGCATTATGTCAATGGAACATCTCCACAGGGATAGTTATACAAATATGTATGTGCGTGCCTCTGTGTGTGTGTTTGCGTGTGTGTGTGTGTGCGTGCGTGCATGCACATTTGTGAAATGTTAAAATTAAAGAGTGGCTTGGTTAATCACCCTTTCTCAAACGCTCCAATCGGCTCCTTTGCAGTCCCGTTCACCGATCAGGCCGACACAGCCGCTGAGATGCACTAATAACATTGCTCATGCAAACAGAATTAAACCTGAAAGGCCTCAGCTAGTGGAAGGATCCCCGAGGAACTGCAGCTAAAAGCCTGGAACCAGACATTGTACAGAGACAGTCAAAACTGATTTGATACATGCCTATGGAGCACCAGCCCAGAGAGTGCACAGGGAGACATCACAATGTTCAGCATTAAAACGACTGTTTTAGACGTTATCCGATTACATGAGGAATAATTCAACCATATTGGAATCTGAATCCCAAAATGTCCATAATGTCTAAGCTCTTTGGTCCTCATAGCAGCATTGTAGAGTGAGCAAAATGACTGCTACATTCACCTATTGTGTAAGTCAAAGCCTATTTGAAGGGGATAAAGAGCTTTCTTGTGACGTTCATGGGGGAGTCAAGTTCATTAGTGGTTTTGATAGAGTAGGTGGTGTGAATCAAACCTGAATCAAAGACAAAGAGAGAGAGAGAGAGAGAGAGAGAGAGAGCTGAGCAAACCACAAACAGGCTCCAAAGAGGCAGGTCTTTGGCCGGTCTGTCAATACTGGGTCTCACACACACACACACACACACACACACACACACACACACACACACACACACACACACACACACACGTACATGCCAAACATACATATGAGCACTTAATGTTACCATGATCACTAATTTCCTGTAATTCCAAAAACCCATAGCTTTTAGTTTTTCATTGAACAGCCCCCTACTTTGTTTCTCCACTTTCTGTGAGTCAACTGGCATGATTACAACACATTCCACGTCTGTAAACTGTCGCAAACACCACTCAGAAATAGTTAAGCAGGAGCAGACAGAACTGGTCCACATCCATACAACGGAATACAGTTAGCTCAGACTGTAGTAGACCATTCTGATAAGTTCATAAAGGTCTTTTCTTCATCAGATAGGTCAGGAATACCACCACATTCTGCACACTTGCTTGATTCTGAAAGGATGTGTTGATTGAGACGATGTGCAGGTGCCAACAGTTAATGGAGTGCAAAGATGTTGCCTCAGCTTGGAAGTAATTTCAACCATTTTCTTGCAAAGTTTCATCGCAGGGAGGACATGATGCATTCAATTGCCCTTGAAATCTACCATGTGGCTAAATGAATCTAAAATGTCTGTTCAGTCTGGATTTGTTAATGCTAGAACTGGTAGATTCACAACATTTAGCGAACAAATCAGCGGGTAGGAAGCTTTGCTGTGTTCTTCTTCTCAATAGTTTGTCAGAAACGATAAATGAAGCAGTTTTATTGATAGATAGAAATGAACTGTCCCAGAAATTAAAGTTAATCGTAAGACAACTAGGCTTTCACTCTTCAGGGAAGTGGGGCTTCTGAGCATCCAATAAAATAAACAAGACTGGAAGCCACTCGATGACACAGTGGCAGTACGAGTAAAACAGAATGCAAAAGATAACGACAACATAAAGCAGACGCAACATGGTTTAAATTTAGAGCTCCTGTCAGGTAGCATCAAATAACAAACCCCTGATCAAAATGCAAGGTCACATGTGCAATTTGTTGTTTCACCGAGCAGCTTCCAATCACCTGTGTTCTATTTCATCCAGCATGAAGGCTGCAGTCTTGCAGGGCTCTGCTGAAGTGTTTCCTTACCCAGTGGTGCAGAATGAGTGTGCATGACATAGGCATAAAATTTGAAATATAAAATACTTCCAAGATATGCTGTCCTGGTAAGTCAAGTAGAACCCCCAGCGCGGCGCGACCTCAGCACTGAAATTCAATCAGCACTGAGGGGGCGTTGTGAGAATAAGCCGTCTGAGTGACAGCCCTAAAAGGGGTCAGGAAGTCCATGGCTACTGTTCAATAACTGTGTGTAAGTATACACATGATACATGCCCAACAAACACATACACACAAACACACATCTGTCTCTCTCTCTGCAGGAAATATACCTCAATTTAGGCTGTTCATTAGATATCACTAGACCCTCCACTATCTTCACTCCCTCCCACACAGTGGGAAGACACTCAGCCCTTTGAACACAGTCTGCACAGCTCCTTATTGTGTATTTACTACAGCAGACCTATGATTGGGTTTATGTTATCTCCCTGAAGCTGCTACAAAACATTTAGCCATCCTCCTCTCTATATTATTAAACGTTCCTGTCATTATTTCTGATGACTTCTCTCCGGCATTCCTCTGAAAATAGAAGGCCCTCATTCAGCGGCTGCCAGGCGAGAAGAGACAGACAGAGCAGAGGGTGGCGATGCTGGTAATGCTGGAAAAGAGATGGGTGAGAATATGTGTAGTCGAGAGACGGGAAAGCTGATCAAATGAGCGAATCCTCATGTTTGGCGCTAATGATGAGCCTGGAGGAGAAGCCTCTATCCGCTCGCCAGATGTGTGTAAGTTGGTAGCTAGGATGATAAAGAGA
Organism: Chaetodon auriga; assembly: GCF_051107435.1. NCBI lineage: Eukaryota > Metazoa > Chordata > Actinopteri > Chaetodontiformes > Chaetodontidae > Chaetodon > Chaetodon auriga. The sequence continues at coordinate 7,713,289 of NC_135080.1, forward strand.
TGAAGAGAGCATGGCCCATTATGGCTAAGTGCCTCCACTCAAACTTTAAAGTGATGCACAGTAGAGGCTTTATATTACCATGAGCAATTTCCAAAGAATATCATACGTTATTGACTGATTTTTTACCTTCCAGGCAGCAATTCAGTTGATTTCAGTGCGCTATTAAAATCAGCCTGAAGACCCGATACTCACACATCGTCAGCTTGAGATCCGGCACTGTGAACAGCATGACTTCTTTATTTAAGTTCCGCTCATATTTTTCAACACTCGCACCAGTGGTGCGTTTAAGGAACTTACACTTAGTCATCTGACAAAAAAGAATTGATGACTGCTGTTTGCTGGCAATCTAATCTAGAAGACAAACGGCAAGCAAACACTGACATTGTGAAAAGAATTGCTGTTGAGCAACACACTCTGACATTTTAGGTGTCAGAGAATTGAGTTTTTTTTTTTTTTTCTTTTCCCTGTTTTCAACTGCAGGAACATAGTGTGACTTAGGAAACTGTCCTCCAAAGAAAAACGACAGCATCAGTTGTTGCAGTAAACACACAAATGTCAGAAGTTCAAGTGGCAGAGCCCTCTAGCAGCAGCATTAATTATGACTCGTGTCTTTAAGGAGCAAAGAGGATATAGTGTGACACTGTTACAGAGCCATAAAGTGTGCAGAAGCAGGAGGCTGCAGAGGCTGGATGGGTCAACAGAAGGCTGGACTTTTCACACTGGAGCTGCTGTTTGATTCAGTCAATGCCAGTTTCTTTTAAATAAGACTGTGATCGTTTAACCCAAGCTACAATCTTTCTTCTTACTCGTATAAAGTCCCTTTGTGCCTGAACCTAACTAAATCTTAACCACGCTTTTGTCACATCATAAAACAGATTTATTTGTCAGCAGTGATTTGTAACGGTTTAGGAGCGCACAGACAAACAACGGCGCCCTCCTGATAGGCGGATCAGATTAGAAACTGCTTGTGTGTGTCTATCCAGATATGGTGGACTTGTTTACTGTGACAGAAGACTTTATGAACTACATCTAGGGGCTTGCCTTGATGGTAGAAAATCAACCTAAAACACAGGCTTCCAGTAAAGCAAAGTCTGTGTTTGAAATAGGCAAAAACATGGATAACGTGTCATTTCCAGTTGTGGAAACTTATTTAATATAAAATTTAATAAGGTTTTCCTGCAAATAACTAACTTTCTTGGGGCCTAATTACTGTGTACTTATTGAACAAGGCATTCCTGATTGATGCGTGTTTACAGCGGGCAATCCATGATTCAAAGCCATTCTTTTTTTGTTGAAAACCATCATGAATACTCCACATGTACATTAATGAGTCATGGCTGTAATTAGGTCAATGAATAATTCATATTGTTAGTATTCAAAAATTTATGCCTGCACATGACGCATCCATCAAGCACACGAAATGGAGTGCATCCTTATGCACTATTTGCCTTACAATGGAATGATGAAAGGAGCGCTGATTGTCAGGGCTTTAGCCTGGTTTCCTTTTAAATGGGGCCAGATACAGCTAGCCAGCAATCTCTGGTTTACTTCTGAGGAGAAAAAAAGTCATTCTCGTTGTGTCTTATTTATTTAAAATAAAGTCTGTTTTAGGAGATAAACAGGACTTCACGTCCAGCCTTAAATGTTAGCTGCAACAATCTATGGCTCCAGCAGTTCTCTCTCAATTTTAATCTCATTTTCGTAATCTGCCTACTTCTTTTAACCCGTGAGCAGCTGGTTTGATTCCACTCAAATCCATAATCTCCGTCTTTGTGCTCTGCTATAAGGGCTTCACATGTTAGCATCATGGTGGAGCTCCCTTCAGCAGAGCACTTCCTGGTCCCAGCATTACCTCCAGCCATTTCGATTACTGATGGATATCATTCTGCTTTTTCCCTCATTCCTTGGAGATACTTCTCAGCTGACTGTCAATCCCTGAAGGGGACCCGTGGGGTGATTCAATAAGATAGGTCCTCTTTCACAATAATCTACACGCGGTCTCTTGAGACTGACTCATAAACAAGAACGCACACATGCGCATGGAGGCAACTACACACATCCACAAACACTCTACCTCCACCCTGTTCAAACGCTGGGACCGGCACCATTTCTGCCTCATCTCTCTCCTACTCTGCCCTTTGCTCCTCTCATTTTCCACCTGTCTCTGATCCTCTGCCTCTTTTACATTTCAATCCACCGCCTGTTCCTCCTTGTCCCGACAGGGGAGTGAGCAGAGAGAGAGCGGGGAAGAGGGAGTTGTCCCCTTTGGGTAGCTAAGCGATTACCGTTTGAAAGATCCAATCCCTTGCATCATACCTCTCACAACCTCCTCTGCTCCTCCATTACTCTGTGGGAACCCGTTTCTGCCTCCTCTGCACGTCTGGCACCTCCACTCCTCTTTTCTTCATCTCTCCTTATCCATTTATTCTGACTTCATTTATGACTCCCCTTGTTGTCTCTAATCCCACCCACAAGCAAGCCATTTAATTCACGCTTATGGATTTCTATGTTTGCATTGTCATTATTCCTTTCATATCTATGCAACACACTGAAATATACTGCAAACTGTAATCAGGTATTTAAAACTGAAGAGTGGTAGAAGTACTTATAGCGCTTTTTGAGAAAGAATCATGTTGTGAGTATTTACAAAAAAAAATAATTCATCATTCATATCTGTAAGAGCACATGCACGCTTCCCTTTGTTGCCTATATTTGTGTGTTTGTAAAAGTATATCCCTGTGTGTGTTAGCATACGTTGTGAGCTGCTTCAGGAGCCATTTCTGCCTGCCTTATCTGGCTGAGTGAAGTGTTGGCTGCTCCAGCAGCAGAGCCAGAGCCCACTGCCCAATGCTTAAGTGGAAAAGGACTAATCCCTTTTCTCAAAGCCCACTCTAGAAAACACCACTTCTCCAAAGCCACCCATGCACACCCAGCATGTCCAGTCCAGCCACAGTCCTCAATATGTGTAGGTTATGTGCAGCCTGGGGATCCTTCACGAAGGGGGAAATTATTGAGGGCGCCAGATCTCATATCAAATAATTACCAGTTCCATGTTTCATTAAGAGTTGACAGCAAAGAGCTTTTTGCACATGCCAGCACTCAACAGTTATTTGTCCCTCGAATCCTTCAGCAAGGCAAAGCATGCCCATGTGTGCTTTCCTGCATCAATATACCAACCTGCCACATTCATTACCCTTCATCTCCATGATAACAGGAGGAGATATTGTTATGGAAAATATAGCAACCGGAGTTTAAATCTTGGAAATCTGAACCATCTAATAGCTGGAAAGGGGAGCAAAATTGCCAGTAAAATGTACCTAAATGGATTTTCATTTAAACCTACGGGGGGTCATTTCCGTTTTTTTTTTTTTGTTTTTTTGTTTTTTTTCAATTGGGAAGGCTCCTATGCCTTTGGAGTGCAATTTATTCTAATGGAAAAACATTACATCTTGAATTAAAAAGTGCTCAGTACTGACTAATACACCGAATAGAAATTTGAGTGAGGGAGAATCACTTTTCCCTTGGTTTAAGGATTTTGTTTTGCTGCTTTTCTTTGTGCTTTGTTTTGCAGTGCAGAGGCAGTTTGATAAAAAAAACAGCAGTTTCTAAGAGTTTTCTTGCCCCAGCAGCAGTGCAACCGTGGGCCATTATCTGCTTACGTTGCTGCTATGAAACAACGTATTTAACAGGAGAAGGTCAGATGCAAAATAGAGATCTGCCATATGGCGTGACGAGTCTTTGATGAGGAAATTCATCAAAATCACTGCCGTATCTGGCAGCCTTGTGATTTTTCACCGTAACACTTCCTTTAGCCATTTGGGGGACATTTTAAAGGTGGGTGGGTGGTTGGAGGGACGGGGTGGCAAATTGAAATTCATTAAAGTGAGCTTTGCATACACACTGCACTCTGCATGCACACTGCATGGATGGTTGGCTCTCCACTCAATCAAGTCTGGTAAAAATTGACCCACATCATCCATTCGTCTGCGAGCCAGGAACAGTGTGTAATGTGGCATGCTTTTTGCATTATTTCAGGGTGGCCTTGCTTTTGATAGATTTTTAGCTGTAGAGCAATTACACTGTTGTCGGAAAGCATGGTAATGTGCCCCTCTGTGGTACTATTGGACTTTAACTGGATATGTATAGTTTCCTATACTGCACTATGCAAAGAAGGTGTCAGATGAGGACCAAATAATTTCTTCCTATTCCAAAAGTATGGAAACATATGCATGCTGAATCAATTACCATTAAAGTAGGAGTGATACTCCAACACTATGAAACATGTGCTTGCAAATATAGCTTGAAAACACACACACTTGTAGACAAATGCACAGTAAATCATGAGTGAGTAAAAACCCATATGTGGCTGACAAATTATTCATTGAGCCTTATAAATGCCATGTATCAACAATTAAGCTGAGAGTTCACTGAGAAGTTTTATTAAATGCATTCATTCAAGCTGACTGACATCTCACAAAGCCTCTGCAGTCTGTGGTTGAATCAGGGTTAATCAAAGTTCAAGTCTGTTCAAATCCCTTAAGAGGACACACGGTAAACTGTTGAGCGAGTTAGAATAAACGTTATAAAATACATGCTGACAAGGAAGGGCATCACATTCCACAGCGGCCTGGGTGGACTAGGAGGCAAAATTAGAAGATTGAACGATATCAGAACTGGATCTGTTGAGTCAGGATGAGACGGGTCCAGTCAGGATGCGTCTAGAGGTTCCATTAGCAGTTCCCTGCACCTGCGAGACTGCTCCACGCTCTGGCTGCTCATCAATCTTTCAGGACTTTGCCTGGGAAGGCAAGGCGGCTCCGAGGCTGGGTCGCTGCCAGATGTAGCACAGCCAGATTCTGAGCTGGTGCAAACAAGCACAGACAAGCTGCAGCAGTCGGCTTGGCTTGGCTGGTCTGCTCCGGTCTGGTGGATGGGCACACCAGAGGAGCTCGGCCTGTTTGTCTGTCTGCACAGCAACAAAACAGCCCGGCTCAGCACAGTCAGTGCCGATATTTTGGCCACAGTCGATGCATGCATGAGTGTCGGACGCTTCAGTAACAACGGGGAGTGTGGAGAGCTGAGAAGACTCCAAGAACACCAAGCGTGCTAGGTAAAGTGCGTTTGTCTCTGCCAGTGAGACCACATAGCACTTTGATCCTTTTTTACTCATCTAACCCAGTACACACAAACACTGAGGCTATCTCAGACTGTCTGTCAGCTGTCAGGGAATACACATCGAGTGAGCGCTGTCTTTTTTCTTTTCAAAGCCGGTCACCGCACAAAAACAGGAATGTTATTTTCTGACAGAAATGTGTTAGAGGTGTAACCCTCCAATGTTACTGTCAGGAAAAACTAATGAGCGTCAGTTCTCATTCATCACTTCTCACTTCACACGGGCACACATCTGCACACAGATAAAATCTTCAGCTCCACCAGCCAAGGACATACTCTTCCACACAGCAGGAGCAGACACTCTGCAGCTGATTGTGTTTGTTTCTGCTGTTTGATGGAGTTGATTGTCCCTAGGGCACAGTCAGAATGTTGTGGGCAGCCACAGAGCATCAATGATGTGAGACTTGCTTTTTAGGTTGTGCCACCATCCAAACAAAAAAAAAAAAAAAAAAGGCACAAGAAAAAAGTGGAATAGCTTCTAGCCCATACAAAACACAGTTATGCTCGTATCTAGATTTTGTAACACAGCAGCATTTAACTGCAAATGTTTGGTTCAGGAAACCATTATAATGCATTGTGCATCCTGGTAATAATGTTCTCTGCATTAATATGTTGATTTTTGCAAAGTTAAATGGGGATAGCATCTGAGAGTGCTATTAAGCCTTTGCATTTCAGAGTGGCTTCAATTAACCTTTTTAGTGATTGCACTGGAGGACACATTGGAATCCATTGTTAATCCAATAATTATTGTCTGGCGGATGTACTTGACTTCGCCCCGTCAGCCAGCTAATTCACTTCATGTGTTTTTTTTTTCGTTTTTTTTTTTTCTTTCTGGAGTCAATAATTCTTCTGATTAGAATTAGATTTGCTGTTTTAAAGGGGAGATGTTTATCAGGTTGTTATCCACACTCCAGTTAACGTGCCAGCGAAGCAGATCCATGTAATTTACCTGTGAGAAAACAAAATGTTAAATCCCTTAAACAAAACATATGCTAATTTAGGTCTGGTAGTTACTTCTGATACACTCAGTTGACATAATTTATGATAAGTATGATGCTAAATGTATGTGATGAGCTGTATTTTTTTCTTTTCTCCTAAATTTATGTAAGTGATGAAATATAAACCCTTCCCTTTGTTGCAACAAAAAGGACAGCATTTTTATGACACCAAAAAAGCCAATATTTCATCAAATGTACCCTATAGTGTTGTTACTTATGTTTGGGGTAAGTAAGTAAAAGAGTGAGTCAACAAACAGTTATAAATCCAAACAGCCTGCTAGTAATTTGGGATTTGGGAGGCATGGTGCCTCAACACCAGTAACAGTTACACAACATATCCACAAATCCACTCTATTTAATCATGTTTTACAGCTTACAGAGACCCAAAACAGATGTGATGTGTCATTTTCTGGTGTAAAAACGATGAAAATAGGGTTGAAAATAGCAAGTCAATGTATCAATTTCTATTTGCCACAAGACAAAGCTATGATTGCCTTGAACATGGAACGAACAGCTCCACTCTTCTTGGATCAACTTGAATTTTCTTACTGAATTGGTCTCACAGCCAAGTAATGAGCTCCAAACTACTATCATCTGTCTGCAATGCTCCACACCAGCATAAGAGCACTTGCCATCATAAGAGCACTATTCTCTGTCAACTGCAGTGCATTCAGCGAGAACACAACTTGAGCTGCACTGGCCGTCTCACAGCCTTTTAACCACTGGACTAAATGATGCCCTTTCGGTCGTACGGGGTGGATATTTTGCTGCCTACAGTATGTTTCTGGAAAAGTGACATGTATCAGGAAAGCAAATTAAACCTTTGAGTCCAGGCACTGAGTGAGGCAGGCAGCCGCTCGTCCCTGTTCTCCTCTCACCATGCTATTTCTCCTCCTCTCCAAGAGACCCATCTGTTGTTAGAAATATATTTATTGATGACTATTTACTTCTCCTGGTTTGCTTTTGTGCCTCAATTTAGCCCCTTGAGTCATTCCAGCATTTCAATGACTCGGGCACTCCAAAGTGTTTGGCTGCCAATTTAAATGGCCAAGTATAAAACACCATGGTGTACCCACAGTATGCCTGGGAATGTGGGAAACCTGGTTAATATTCTAACCAGCAACAGCAGAGTGAAATTTGAAAGCAGAGTCGTTTTAAAGTGGTTCATTTATCTTGTGTGAGGAGAGCCGGCCCACACTCCACTTACAAGGAAAATCCCAATCAAGCAACAGAAAAGCATTCTGAGGCTTTTGTGCGGTCATTTGCTGAGAACAAATTTGCCTCTGTACACTTTGTCCTGCAGAAACAACTCAAAAATGTCTCCAGAACTGCTGGTAATTGTTATGACAGAAGGTGTCTAAATCGGAAAAGTACAGCGTCTGCCCCTTCTCCTCATCTACAACAAGCCCACAATGATTGAAGCAATTTTTTAAATTCCAGGCTCAGCTACAAGCCAAAGAGAGGTTAGAGGCAGAATTCAGATAAAAAAAAAAAGAAAAGATGATAGAATTCAGATCATAAGATGGAAGTGAAGTAGGTTTTTACGGGTGACGGTTAAGGTTGAAATCAACACTGATGAAACACACCGAGAAAATGAATGTGGATTTCTCTACAAGCGCAAAATGACTCTAATGAAGTGAGACAATATCAATTAAAGCAAGAGGGAGGAGGGGTGGAGAGGAGCAGGGGAGGGTACATGAGGAGCGGAGGGGGAGCACGAGATGAGACACTGTGATCGTAAAGGAGAGGTTTGAATTGAGAACATAATGTAGGAAGTGAACATTTTAAAAAGATAATTTACACTTCATTGCGTGGCTATGGAGGTCAATTTGAGCATGACAACAAACAACTGTGTTTAATGATTTATCTGCTTAATCTGATGCACATAATTAGGCGAAAGCCCCTGTACAACCACAAGGCAAGCATAGAACTATCAGCGAATCTGTTTTCTTTAACAAAACAACACAATTCTACCATCTGCAACACTTGCTAAGTATGTTTGGCAGCTGGCTGGGATGCACACATTCAAAGGAACGGATCCAAGATGTATATTTCATTTAAGATTGCCAAATCCTGCATATGCTGAATATGTGCAAGTCTTATTTATTGCCAACTTCTCCTCTTTTCTTCCGTTAATCGTGGTGGGAAGCGGGGGGGGGCTAAGCCTTGTGTTATGGTATGGTGGCTGAATTTTCTTATTAACAGCGGCTGATCAGGACGGGTATACAGCAGCAGGCAGCAGCCTTTGAGGGAGAACCATCCCAGCTGAGACACAGCCTCACTGCTGGGAAGTCACCAGCAGGACACACACATATGGAGGAATGTGTGCTTTCCACATACTCTGTGTGTGTTAGTGTGTGTGTGTGTGAGTGTGTGTGGACAGTGCAGTGTGATAATGCCGGAGCCTGTCACATAGACTCCATTATAAATGAGCATGGCTCACTGGGGCAGCTGGACCAAGCATGGGGCAGCTGGGTAATTTGGAGAGTTGTGGGAGAGCAGTTTGTTGGCCCAGCTGTGTTAGCTGAGGTGGTAAAATTGGTTTGGGTTGCATGATAGAGTGCATGTGTCCACACATATATGCCCTCTGTTGTGCATGTATGCACATGCTTCTGCAGAATGGAAGCATCAGGGGCGGCTAATCTCAAATCCTTGATGTAGACAGGAGGAATAAACAGGCCTGGAACTGAAATGACACTTCACTGAAATATTGATCATCCTCCACAGCAGAGAGAGAATGCACAGTGTACAGACAGACACAAAGAGAGATAGATGAAACAGACTGATGCAGATATGAGGGAATAGGTTTCTCAACAAAACCTTCCGGCGATGCACAGCACTACATAAACATGTTTTCTTTCCTATACTCTGAACCCTACATTGATAATTTGCTGGGATGTCAATAGGTGCTGCATTACCGATTCTGATTGATTCAGTGTTGGCAACTCATATATATGGAGGGTCCTGCTATAACTTTGAATAAATAAACAGATACAGCGCTATGAACTACAGTGCTGTAAAAGGGAAATGTAGCAATTCGTCTTGCTACTCCAAACAAATAAATTATTCAGCTTACAATCAACTCACCATCTCAGCTGCTATGCACACACACACACTGTAGGTGTAGAACAAAGATGGAGGAGTTGCTGCTCCATTCCCACTTCCTGTCCTTTGAAAAATAAAACTTTGGACTGTGTTGTCTTGTCACACAAAAGCCCTTAAAATACCATGAGAAACTGAGTGGGTTTTAACAAATCAATTAGAACTCTCTGCCTGTGATCCAGCTGACTGAAGAGCGCGAGGGAGGGGAGAGAAAACTAGAGGCGTTGGAAAGAGGGAGAGGACATGTGGAGGGAAGCGAGAAAAGGAGAGGCCTTTGTTTTTCTTTTTCTCTACCTCTCTCTAATTAGACAGGCCAGTGTGAGCAGAATCCCAATAACAGCATGCAGGGACTAACAGATGTAGAGAAGAGGAATGAAAAGCAGAGCGGGTGGGGGGTATACCATGACACTAACCTGAGCTTACACAACGGAGAAAGCTCGAGAAAGGTAAATATGGTCTTGTGCTGCAAGATGGGATGATAAAGAGCTGGCATATGTAAAACAGACAGATGGGGAGGTTGGGATTTGCTTGGTAAAGAGGAGAAAAAGAAGACGGAGAAAGACAACTAACAGAACTCTGTGTGCCTGATTGTAGACAAAAGGCAATTTAGGAGAGATGCTGCAGAGTGCAGCAAGCAGTGGCTCCCCACCCCGTCAACTATCAAAGACCTTGCATTGCTATTTATGCTCCTTTCTGAGTGACAGGCTCTCTAAAACTGTTTCTCCAAAGATTTCCAGTCATACGTAACTATTTCACATGGACTCAGCATGTAGGTTTTGGAGGGAATGTAACATCATCCAGATTATGTATTTTTAACCAACATGCTGTACCTGCACAATGTTGACTGGCAGCCTGTTTTAAAGATGCATGCAATGTCTGCTCATGTCAAAACAACAGGATTATGGTTAAGTTAAGACCTCGAAACACTGGGGCAACTGCAGCATGTTTAAAGTGTGGTTAAGGTTAGGCGACTGAAGCCGCTTGACTGAGGAAAAGATGGCTGTACTGTAACAGTGAAAAGAAATGTGAAACCAAAGTGAGATATGAGACAAATCTGAGTCATGCAGCTGTACACTCATCCACCTCAAACACCTTCACTATATCAGCATGACATAACTTCCTGTGCTGCCAGTTTTGCTGCTGAACATAATTTTTCATTGCAAATTAGTTGCATAAGAATGCAATTTGTGGGAGACACACACACACACACACACACACACACACACACACACACACAGGACAATATCACAGAGTGACTATCAGTATGCTCCCTTTTGAAGCCTCTTTTAAAGTCCAATGTTTTAGAGCGGCTGGAGGGCAGCAAGACTTACTTACTAAGCTTAATTAAGAGTAATTAAATAACTCTGGATCAAATTAAGCCAATAACAGAGCAACTGATGTAGGCAACACTGAACTATGTGATGTTACAGCATTTAGAATCAGTTCAGTGCAATTTTGGTTTATTGTCAAAGAGGAAATGTCTGCAGACTGGGAACAGTAGAGGAACATAATTGATTTAGTTAAAGTGGATCTGCAATTCAAGAATATTGATCTATGCTATGCCATAAACTGCCTACACACTTTTCAAAATGACAATGTGCTAAGACATCAGACGAGAGGTGATCAAAGTTGTATCAGTGCAATCAACAGAATCTTGTGTCTGAGACAAATAAACCTTTGAATCCTTAGACACGTGAGCCTTTTGTAACTTTCTTGATGAGTGACAACCCGCCCTCTGTTCTTCAAAAGCAAGCCTGTAAATGTCGCCGTCAGCTGTGTCAACTTTCAGCACAACTATGGAGTAGGTAAGAAAAAGCATCGGCACAGAATATTTGGGGAACAAATGGATTATATGCCTTGAGCTCAGCCTCATCGTCAGAGGCCAGATTTGTCATTCTGCAGGATTTGAAATGTCTTCCTCTGAGCTCTTAAAATGGCTTTCCTTGATTTGTGCCAAAGTTTGGATAGCCAAGCCCACTGATGAGTCAACACGGGGCTCATTTTTTTTAACAGTGCTGAGAGGGGGGTTTTCAAACTGAACCTGACTTCAGTTCAACAGAATCAAAGCAATTTTCAAATCAAAGCTTTTAATGCTTGAAATACACAGAAAAATGTGCATCATCACAAGGCAACTGATACAAAGTATGAAAGTAGAGCAGTTCAATTCTTATATTTATGATAGTCTCACACAGACTGTGCAGCATAGTACAATGGATGCTTACCGAGATCTAAGGTGGCTTCATCAAATATTGAGCAGCATTTCAAACGCAACTGTCAGGCTGTGATTGAGAATCGCACACTTGAAAGTGAGATAATCCATCAACACATTTGAACCTGCAAACACTGATGACCCATTTCCTTTTGACACCTGTTTCAACACATCAGTTGAAAGATGCATTATTAACAACATTTATCTTTCACTTCCTGAGCTTGTGGGCGCATGAGTCTGCATTTGTCTGAGCAGCCTTTGTATAACAAAGAGACAGGACTTGGGGAAAAAAAGGAAAACTGAACTTAATGACCTGCAATAAAGAAATAATGCTCTCTTTTTAGAAGTGTGTGTATCATACAGAGAATATTACCTTTGGGCTTTCAGTTCATGTCCAGTCAAGTACCAACATGGCTGACATTTTTTGGATCTTATTGCTATTAATAGAATACACGCTGTAAAAATCGCTTAGCTGCATTTACAAGCTCATGTTTCAGTCTTTTAACAAACAAAATGGTCATATTTTATTAAATGTATCTCTTTCATATGAGGACTTGGTTGCCATGCTTACGTGTGGTACTTTAACCCAGTACAATAGCTGCAGAATGGTTTTGAAGGCCATATTCCAGCACCACATTCAATGGACTTGTTTAATAGCACATTTTTGCCTAAATCCTGTCTCTAAATAGAGGCTAGCAAACCTTAACGCTGTTCTGCAAACTTCCTGGAAGCCCCCAACTCTGAAACAAAGCTTCCTGGCAACAGTGGATAATCCATCTGATTGAAGTTTTTTCAGGAGCTGTAATTAAATTTCCTAATGATCGAGGCACTATAACAGAGGGGGATTGGACTCTGAGTGGAATTGAAGTTCAGAGGAGCGAGACCTCTATAATGAAGCTTATTCATTTAAAGCATATAGCATGCCACCAAGCAGCGCTATCTCACTTTCACCATGTAGTCGCCAAATGACCTGACAAAAAGAGAATGATACACTGTACTGAATGTGGCAGCAGCAATAATCCAGTTTAATATGAAACCTGGTGCAGATCACCAAGACGCAACACATGTTTTTTAATGAGGGAGGCAATTAGATTGTGATTCTGAGGGTCCATGTGTATGAGATTGTTAATTTCAATTAGGGGATACATCAGTATCCACCTCAGCTCTCTCTTTCCTCTATGGGGAAATTTTAGAGGCTCCACTATATTAGGGAGCATAACTGTGCTAAGTTAGGTGAGCCTGCAATTAAGTTCAGCAGAACACAGCAAGAACAATTAAAGGGAGAGAAAACAGATGGAAAAGCTTGTGCTTTGAAGAAGTGCAAACTCTGCAAATGACGTCTGGATTTTGGGAGCTGTGCCCCTGGCCTGCACACAAAGGTGATGGTGCCCATTTTTATATAAAGGGGACTGAGAGGATATCTCTGTGTCTTGTTCATGAGTGAAGGTAAAATGGAGCATTTGATGAAACACGTTTGGAGGATTGGTGCCACAACTGCAGTCATGCAGACGTTGTACCAGACAAAGTTTGCAGTAAAAAAAGGCCTGAAGGCAAAGCTCTCAATCTACCAGGTGATCTGTATTCTTCCCCTTACCTACTGCCACAAGCTCTGCTTAGTAACTGAGAGGATAAGACTGATCCTTAGGGAGAGGGTGAGGGGCTCAGGGTGGAACCACAGCTTTAAAAACGCGCCAATTGAGGTGGTTCAGGCATCTGATTAGAAATCCTAACAGGCGCCTCTGTTTGTAGGGCATGTCTGACTGGGGTAAGACTGAAGGATTATATTTATTGCCAGACCTCGATACACCTTGGGATCCTCCTGGATGAGCTCAAAGGACACCCAGGCTATTCTGCTACAGCTGCTTCCACTAGTGGACCAGCTTGTACTGTAAGTCTCTTTAAGATGATAGAGGAGTCGTGGGAATTTGCTTGGTATCCGACAACATGTGAGCTGTAGATTTGCAAAGGACTGAAGACACTTTGGAATGTGTCTGTATTATCATTTGGTCTGTAGGTTTAAGATGAGAGCTGAGTTTATTCCACACTTTTGAAAACCAGATCCACCCTGCAGAGCGTCCTGTTTGGTGACATTTGGATTGAGCTTTGCAGATGTTGCCAACCTTCTGGTTAACCGGACTTTGAATTTCACTGTGTACTTGCCCGTTTTGCAGCGAAGTGTGATGAGTGAGGCTGAGCATTGGCACTTAAGTTTGAGGCTTTCTGGTTTCTCCATCCACGTGAGAGGGGATAACATGTCTTCACAGTCTTACTCATGTGTGACAGTAAGAGGGATCATGGGATTAATGGGGGGTGTCAGCTGCTCTTATTGCAGGTGTTACGTTGGGATAAAGGTGTGAAAGACAGAGTGGGCCACAGATCAAGGCTCTTCATTTTCTGCAGCTGGTTGGCATCGGTCATCTATGGTTATGAGATTTGGGTGGGCAATGAATGAAGAATGATGAAGCAGTGATGAGGTTTCTCTGCAGGCTGACAGCACGACTCACTCTGCATGATAAAAGGAAGACCTCAGCTTAAGAAAACACATAATAAAAAGTAAAGAAATTGTTTTGGAGAGGAGAACATCTGGGCAGCTCCCTTTCATAGTCACACTACAACCCTTAAAAAGATTACTGGGAAGAAGATGGATTAATGGATAAAGGGAAAAAGGAAAAATGAGCTGGAAACATCCACAAAACCACTTCCACAACTGCTACAGCAAGACTGGAAAAACATCAACACGAAGGCTTTGCAATGGCAACAAATGGCTCAACTCCCTAATCTTTAGTGTAATGCCATTATTATTGGTGACATGGTGTCAGCTCAAAAGCCATGATATGGTGCATCGCAGAGTCATTTTGTGTTCATATTTCACAATTGGATGGGGAGAGAGTGGCGTGCTTGAAAAAGGAAAACAAAATTAATCTAACGAGCTTTCGCTTGTTAAATACGTGCTCTGTCTCCGGCTGAATGACAATGATGAGGCGTCCGCTCACCACGATACACATTCCATTGTGAATAAATGAATATGTGAGCACACTGCAAAACAAAAGGCAAATGGAGGAATTAATTCAATGAAATGAAAAGCCTGCATTGCCAGATAAGCCATAAGGCTTCGCTGCCGAGGTATGAAATATGACAGCGTTTGCTGAGCCGCATGGATACGGTGGCTGGGTCTACATGTGACAATCTGTCCATGCAGCGTCCACTGTGGAAGGCTTGCAGCTCCGGCCAGAGTTTCTTGCATCATTAATTCAGCATCTCCCTGGCGCGGTGTTTTGGCTGCTTCCTCTGCATATGGGCAAAGTATATGCCAGGACAAACAGAGGTCAAAGAGCAAAAGAAAGAAAAACTTTCACAAGAACTCTAACTTGTTCTCACATTTACACACATCCATATTTTGCCTTAGAGTTTCGCCATAGTGATGTGTAAAGTGAACCCATGTGTATTTGATGAACGCAAGCCATGCTCTGTTTAGAAAATTCTGGCCGAGGCTTGGAGCTGAAGAATAAATATGTACTTGTGTGTGTCTACTCCAAACTTTACAGTGGGAGAGATCAGAGGGGGAATCCATACCAAGATCCACGTTCAGCCAGACCCACAGCAGTGCATCAGAGCCAGCGGCCGCCCAGGGGGGTGGGAGGCTGCTCGTACAGCTCCAGCAAGGCCACTCGGCTGTCAGGACAGCTAAAACAGGCCCAGCGCTTGGCATCGAGCTACAAAGAGCCCAGGCCTGCAGGGAGAGTCCTGTTTGATGGGTAGGTGATAAAGATGGACGGTCACCCTGCCAACTACCTCTGAGTCATAAAGCAGGGACAAGTGTTGGGGGTGGGCAACCCGCGGGAAAAAAATAAATAAATAGCAGCAAGGCAGAAAGAGCTGGATGGTTAGAGTATAAGCTGCGCTGAGTAGCTCTGAATGCTGGGTAATTGGAATGGGAGAGCTCTTGATGAGAGCGAGAGGATTCTGCTCACAGCTAAGGGAGACATTTTCCACTGCTGCATACTTTATTTCCTATACTGTAACTCTCCCGGACTGCTGATGGAGCGCTTGAATTTGCTCCGGCTTTGTCGCAAACGGCACTGAAACTGTCACAAAGTGCTGCTGGGAGGGCAGTGGGGCAGCATTCAGAGGACTGTACTATTCTTACTCCATAGAGACGAAAAGAAAAGAGAGGACACGAGTTTACAGTATGTGACTTATCCACTGGACAAGCTTTGGCAGCATCCTCACAGCACGCTGTTTCGCCTGAATGAGCTCATATGGTGACCAAGATGGAAAGAGTCCTTATCGCTCAGTGTAGACAAAGCCAGTCTGCGTCTGGAGTTTCCAGGAGGGAAAAACTACTTTTCATGAACAAATTAAACTGACGTGAGGTTAACATTTGATTTTTTTTTTTTTTTTTTTATCTACAGAAAGGCATACACAGGAGTTTTATATGACAGAAGTGAAGAAACTGATGGGCCCATACAGCATCAGCAGTTTAAATAATGTATACCCATTATGAGAAGTTGAGAAGGTTTAAATAGATTTTTTTTTTTGTATGACTGATTTTCTTCACTGTATACTGATGATCCAATAATAGATTCTTTAAGAAAAAAAAAAAGAAGTATGGATAGGCAAAAACTCAAATGGTGAAACCGTGCAAGGGGCCCCATTAAAATGCAGCTCAGCAAATACTCATTATTTTTACACTTGTACAGTCAAAGAGGAGGAAAAAACTCTGCATTATATGAGGGTACCACTTCAGATTAGTGGACTGAAAAGAAAAAAAAAAGAGTCAATTTGAATGTATTCCATCTATGCCTCTCTGTTCTTCCCTCTGAAGTGTTTCCAGAATGAAGGGAAGGTACATGGAAAAGGTATTTAAGCATGACAGTGGAGCTGGAATTAGTTAAAGCTACAAAATACTGCTGTCAGAATTCCTACTGCTCAGTCACACAGCTTTAGCTGGGCCCGCAAGTGACCTTGAATACATACATAAATGTATGAACACATGGAGGCGATATAGAAATATTTACATTTAGATACACCGGTGGTCCACTCTGGCTTATTCTCATATCCTATGCCTCAAGTTGACACAACTTCAACATTTCATTTCTCAAGTGTCAATTGCACACTTGGAACACCGTGCACACGTATCAGTCGTGATTACCTGAGCCATAAACAAGGGATTTTTCTATCAAAGGTTTGAAATTGTACAGCGAAATGTTGAGGAAAACATGATCAGATCCTAATTCCTCAGGGACTGAAAACAAATCTCCAGCGTGTCTCCAGTTCTGAAATAGAGCTGTTTAGCACTTAGATACATAATAGTGATAGAAGATGTTTTTATACTATATATAGATCATTTCATGTTTAAGAATCAGTCTTTTGACTTCCCTGTGTTGGTTAGTTTTTATGTAAGGACAGTTGACTCAAACAGCGAGCATTTCTCTTGTCTCTTGCTATAGCCCTGTTTTGATACTTCCACTTGACGGCGCTAAAATTCCAAATTTTCAAATTCTCGACAGCAGATTTAAAGGGGAAATCAACTTTGCAAATCAAAATCTGTTTACAGGGCTTGGGAAGTACTCCTGCAAGTTTGAAAAAAAGATTTATAAAGCTTTCTGTGACTCCAGAAGGAGCTGTGTGAAATTCGATAAACCGATAAAGTGACGTCACTTGAGTCAGCGTTGGTTGAGGCTGAAGGCTACAAGTTCGATGTTGAAATCTGGGGGTGTGGAGTTAGAAGGACGTGAGCTCACCAGACCTCTGTAGCCCGCTCCTCATCTCTGCTCGAGGCTAGCAGCTAGCACAACACACCCGATACCACATTAAAACATATGGACTGAAAGCAAACATTACAAAAGCTAGATCATTTCAGGTTCCCTTTATAATTTAAGAAATGTACAAGAAAATGACGATGTAATGATGAAATGATGTAACTTCCTGATTGTTATTCTTGGAGACTGCAGGTTTCAGTTGTGTGCAGGTTAAATTCTCAACACTGCCTCCTCCCATGGTGATTTAACACATTATTCAGAGCACTAATGCACGCTATTTCTGGGCTCTCACTGTACCTCCTGCCATTTTTAGATGTTTACTTACCAAGTGAAAGTTGACTGCGCTTGCTCGCCCTTATACATATTTACGCCTGGGACCCGCGTGGTGTGACCACAGACCTCTGCTATTAGCCACTATGCCACTTTGAGGCAATAGCGGGTTCGCTGCTTTTCTCAAAGGATCATTAACAGTGATTGTTAGAGCAGGGGAGAATGCACTCTGTTCACCACTTTCCCCTTTAGTCTCTTATCAGCTCTTCAGGGAACATTAATCTTCTTCTGGTGACAAGTCCAGCTCTCTTTATGCTTGGCCACCTCATAGCTCGATCATCATAGTTTGAATTGAAAGCATGCGCGCTGATATAGTTTCATTGTTTTACCTCCCAAACACACATTTCCTTCAAATTATTCTCTCCACATCTGATACGTTCTTGTCCGCTCTGGGTCACCTAAGACATTAATCAGTTTTTGTTATCTGCCTAATGTTTCTCATTAAGACTCACATTAACACTATCATGCGGCTGAAACAATGGAAAGCATTAATGACTATAGATACGACCTTTCACTATCTTTCCACGCTTCTTTCTTCACTCTGCTCTCTCTCACTCGCCACTGGCTCTGCTTTCTGTCCCTTATCCCCATTCCATGACTATGTATCATGTCATATCATGCAGTCTCAGTCCACTCTCAGTCCACCACCCGCTACATTAACCTTTGCACATTGGGCAAGCAAAAATCTACCATAAAAATCGTTGGGAGGTCTCAAGGGGTGAAAGGCCATTAAGTGGTCTACATGGAGTCTTAAACTCTGCCACCCTTTGCCTCATACGCCTGCCTGATGCAGCACTCCCATATGTCCATTACAAAAGGAGAGGGGCATTGCAGATACCACAGGCTTTTTACTCTATGTCCCAGAAGAGAGCTTTACACTTTCAAGATCTTCACAACCCACTGACCACTGAGTCCAGCAGTGCTTGCGTGAAGTCATGAAAAGACAAGACGCTTTAAACTATTTACTGAATAACCGCGGACCAGCTTTGAAGTAAACGCTGACAGCGTACAGGTTGCTGGATGCCCGAACATGCAGTATCAAACAAGAGGAAAAACTCTCTTTGGATTTGGGGATAATATCCATGTCGTTCTGCCCTGTGTTCATTGTGACTCATGGGAAAACTCTATTTTCTATGGTGAGGAGCTGCTACTTCTCGACGACTGCAGCTCTGCCAGTCACAGACTTCCATTGTTGTCAGAAATTAATTCGAACCAGCACACAGACGCACACTGCAGCTTAGACTGATGTAACATATCATGTTGAAAAGCACGTGTACCTGAGTTCAACTTCGCCAGCTTCGATACGACTGCAGTGATTTTTGAAGTTATACAGTCTTGCAAAGAAAAATGTGCCTTGCATGTGTTTTCAGCAGGACGGATTGCATTAGTTCAGGCAGCAGTATGTCTCTGTAGGCAGCTTTATGGATTTTTCACCACAATAGGAGTCTGTGATGTCGGTAGGTAAAGTGGATTTCTATTCACTGGTAATAATGGTGGTTTGGAAAAAGCTGCATTACTCTTATTATCCTTTAAGCAACACTGTATGTCTAGAACTACAGATGGCACTGATACAGTACATGTCCATATAATATGGGAGAATGTAGGGTGGATTTTTTTTCTTCAGTTTGTTCTTACACTAGTCACATAGTCCAATATGTCACTTCTTCTTGGGAGAAAGAAGAAACATCCCATCATATTGGATATTATATGATTTTATATACAGGCTAAATCATCTAAAAACACTTGAGCTGCCTTTGTGCAGCAGAAAATCTTGACACAAGATTGTGCAATGCAACTGAGCTGCTCCATTTCAAAGACAGCTGGTTTCACTTCTGTAGGGGATTGACAGAAGCTGTGACATTCACCACCGAAAATACTGTAATTCAAAATGACTTCTTCTGTTATTTAAGCTTTGTCTGTACATGTACAGGAAACAATAAGGTAAAACTGCATTTAAAATGAATAACAGACTTTATGACATTTTGATGGAGAGGAATTGAAAGTTTATAAGCTTCACAAGCTCATAACTAACATCACAGTCAGAAAGTATCAGTCATATTGAAACAAGGAATCTTGATGAAAGGCTTTTTCTTTCTCAGAGCAAAAAGCTGTGATTTTTTTCCCCCATTTTTTTTCCCAAACACCTCCACCCACACTGATGCAGCAGAAGTAACCTCTACAGTCAGTGAGAGGGTGAATAGCCTCCAGTGTGAGGAGGAAAAACCAAACTTGATCCAGCAGCCCCTGAGGCATTGGGCGTATGGCCTCACCAATGAAAGGGCTCCATAGTTCCCTCTCTGTATCATTCTCTTTGGCACGGCAGCTCACTGTATACTGTTTTTAGCGTTTAGCAAATAGTAGTGTGGAGCTGTACACCTTCTCCTCGTGTTGTTTTAAGGCATGAGAGGTTTATTCGTGTATCTGTCTCAATTATTTAAGCCGGCCATGGTCAGTGGTTGTTGGGAAAAAAAAGGGGAGATGATTTATTCATGACAAAGTGCAGCTGTGTGTTAATCAGTGGAGGCTGGTAGAGACGAAGTGAGAGCAGGGTGTTTTGTTTTATTTTACTGGTGGCAATGAGATTGACAAGGACATACTTTGTCTCTGTCTCTCTGTGTCTCGTCCCTCTTCCTTTCATTGCCACACCATCTTACAGTAAAAGGAAGAATCCATCCTCAGACGCTCTTACGCTGTTAGACATCATCAATTTGTGATGTTCAATTTGTGATGGAATGTGGTAATTTCCATTTTTTGCTGTGCCCACTTTGTTTCAACTTGCCTCATCAACTTTTCCCTCAGTCAGTGATTTCCCAGAATGACTTTAACCAGCTGCCAGAGGACGGCGTCTCACAACAGAGACAACCAATGACTCCCTCCTCTTCAGGTGAGGCAAGGCTCATTAATTGTAAAACTATCAGACAAATTATCGCAATCAGCATTGTTGAATTTAGACTATTATGTGATCGCTTCCCTGTTTAGCACCACGCTACAGCAGTGAAATAAGAAAGTACTAGACGTCATCTCTGCAGCCCTCCATTAGTGCAGAGCTGCAGTTAGTGTCTGCAGTCTTTCAACCAGCTGTTGGTTTTACTCTGATAGTGTGAATAATCCTTTCCCTCAGCGTTGCCATCTAATGGCTGCTGGCTGCAGAGTCTGCCACACACGGGAAGATACTGCACCATGCAAGAAAACCCATGAAATACTGAATGAATAAAGTATTGGAAATAAAAGAAAAGTTTTTTTACACTTATATTGGGCTTTTTACCAGGTGTTTGGTGTATATTTAAATTATATTATCTTTTCAATAACTATTCATATTTTTTTATATATTACATGCTTATTTAATACAATTTAAATGTGTCAGTAACATACCTGATATAGTAATTTGAGTAAACTGACGTCAAATATATAAGTATGTCAATATTAAGAACAAAGAAAGTGCAGTCATAGTTGTAATCTGACATTCATGCAGTCTAAAACAATACGGAAATTTCACGCATATATTAACTCTCTCATGTGCAAGACACCTCACTGCTGCTGACAATTTCAGTCAAAACTGATATTACCCCTCGGGGATGCTAAAGTCTGCAAATTTCAAATTCTATGCATGGTCGCTTAACAACAACAGAGTGAGGCGTAACATATCCAACTCTGGCTCACTCTTGACAAAAGGTGGTGGGATGATGCATTTTGGCACTGTGTTCTGGCATTTACAGAAAGAACTACACTGATTGGCCTGATGGGTACAATAAAAGGTCAACATTTCACATTTTACAATTCACAGGATGAGGCATCTTTTTACTGATGGATCCAAGGGGAGTGGTGGACGGGTGGGGGGGCTGCTGCATCATTTTACTGCTGTTTGGAGTAAACAATAAACCTGTCCAAGTCACTTCTGCATAGCTTCTTTCAATGCTGGACTCTTCACACCCCAGTGAGCCTTATGCACTGTCAGCAGTTGCTGTATGCATACTGTCCCCATTAAACACCTTTTATGATAGTGATGAAAGAAACAAATGCCATTTAAGGAACACACCAGGACATAAATCAAAAGACAGCTCTCCAAAAACCATGGTGCTTCACACAGGCGGCATGGCATCATTTATCACTCTCCTGATCCATGGCCGTCTGACAACTTCAGGTCGCCTGACATCACTTTCTCTCAGTGTTTCACCTCCAGCACAGTCAGCCATGTCATCTGTATCCACTTTATGGCCTGCCCTGAGCCAGCCCATCAGAACAGCATGTCACAATGCGTGTACAGCGACAAAAAAAAAAAATCTCCTTCAATGAATAAGAGTGCAGGGAAACTGGAATCACATCTATTCATAACTTCTTAGATTCTCTGTGAAGCCACACATCAAAAGTGATGTTGACTGTCTTTTTCTGGCCATCCATCACAGAAATGTAGACACACCGGACACAACGGTGCTGAGAAGAATAAGACATGCCACTTTTTATCCTCCCTACAAGGAACCCAAATAGTACACAGTGTGATTTTGAAGGCTTTCATTTTTTTCATTTACACTTAGAGGATTTAGAAGAGTGCAGCTGAGAGCAATTTTACATAAATGCCTGTTTGTCTCGCGCTCTCACACACACAAAAGAAGTTGAGATCTGAAGATACTTACAGTATCAGTATTTAATGTGATTAGATACTATCACAGCAAGGATGGCAGCTGACAAAAGTCCAAACTTAAGCAGCAAATAGCGCACTAGTTAAGGCTTTTATGTGAGCAGTAGTGCAGCAAAGACTTAAGCAAATTAATACACAGTATTAGTTGATTGGCCTAATTGGTCCATTCAAACATCACTGAGTGGATTTGCTTTTGATGATGCTCCTGTGTGGGAATGAGCGGCAACAGTTCCTCTTGTGATGTGGATGCATTAAAGGGTTCACAACTAACTAGCTTTATTATGTGTCAAATTTCACAGAATCATCACTTCACCAATCTTCCTCTCTTCTTTGTCAAGAGCCACATATTCTATTCTCTGCTCACCTCTCTTTTAAAATCCAGACAGTTTCTAATAACATGGAGATTGTGGTGATCAGCACTTCTGTTCAGCATCACAATGTCTCAAATTGCCTACTTTATTCCCATGCACTGTGTTATTGTAATCACAAAGGTTAGTAATTACCTCATATGGATGGCAGAGTGTTTTGGCGAGAAATCCTGTTAGTCATTTTAGATTGTGCACGTTGTGTGAACATTGTCCTTTACAGGGGTTTATGTGACACATTAATGGCTGGACAATCATCACTTACAACAGCTCGTATTTGTTACATACATGTAACAGGAATGTATTTCAAAATAATGAGCTTTGAAAAAAAAAAAGATTGTTTATTTTACGTGCCTGTAAATCCAATTTGAGTATTTTAAAAGATAAGGCCCTCTTGTAGATGTGGCATTCAGTTTAAAAGCTGGTTTGTCCACATTCGGGAATTTCATTTTGGAATTGACTATAAAATCATGCTGCAAAGAATTAACAGGTGATGAGATTTGCTGTTTGATTGTACATCAGATGATGTGTCATGAAAATGGCCATGTGTGCTATGTTCTTGTGCTATGAAGGCCCTGTTCAAAGAGGAGTGTTAGTTGTTCTCATGTCGGCAGAATCACCTCTGTGTGCTCTAGAAAAAGGGCAGCAGAGAGAGAAAGAGAGAGAGAGAGAGAGAGAGAGAGAGAGAGAGAGAGAGAGAGAGAGAGAGAGAGAGAGAGGGCCTTGTCTCCATGACCCCTTCACATAACACTGCTTATTGATTGATTGCTAGTACCAGGGCTAAACCCTCTTCCAAGGACAAGTGGCTTCACACGCCCATCCACGACTGCCCCCAACACACACACACACACACACACACACACACACACACACACACACACACACACACACACACACACACACACACACGCCTCTCCAGCTTTTGCTTTGAACAGGTCTCCAAAGTACACTGTGCTCGCCTTTGTGTTCGATGACAAATTCAGTACAGGAGCAGCTGCAAACACAGAGTCTCCCTCCATGCTGGAAGATGGCTCAACAAAGTCAGAGCCTGCCGCTGCTGGAGGACGAGCTTCTTAAAATATGTTTTTATATGAACTTTGAATGCAGCAGTGACACAGCTGAATACATAGGCCATGGTCAAATTAATTGTGTTACAACATGCAATGAGATTTTAGATAGTAGTTTTACGTGGATGGACACTGACCGTGAGACAGGCATTACCACCCCACATCTAACATCAATAAAGCACCTGTGGCTGAGTGGACAGCCCAGTCTCATGCCAAAGCGTGTAACAGACCCGCCGATTCACAGGAGGATCGTATGTCAGTATAACCATTTGCGAAGGTCAACTGTAGTATAAAGGTCAATAAAGTCCATAAAAAAATCAAAGTGGTCGATCAGGAGACCAGAGTTTGATTCCTGTGTGTAATCAATAATCAATGTTGATTGTTTTACGGAGGCACTCATTTTGAGCCAAACCATCAACCTTGCCAAGTAGTTTTGCTGCTTAAACCTAACCAAACTGTGACCGTCACCTTGAAAGTGTGACTGGACGTGCCATATTTTTATCGCTGAGTTGGCCGCAGAATGAACTGTGCTGTTTTCACGCCTAGCTGTTGTAAAAAGTGACACAGACCCAGTGGACTGGTGTGGACCGGTGAGTGTACTACATGCTATTGGTGTGATACCGGACTGGACTGCAGAAGGCAGGTTCCAAAATCTTGTGAAAAGCCTTCAGAGAAGAGTGGAGGCCCTTGGTTGTGCTCGTAGTGCTGTAGTATAGTTGCCATTAAATACAAGCAAATAGCCTGCCTCAGCCCACAAGTGTCCTTCTGTCACAGGGGCTGATGAATGTGCCTTTGTGTCCACGAGGGACATGACTGAGGTACATAAAACAGTGCAAATCAATTATTTGCCAAAAGCAACAATGTCGAACTGAGAAGTTAGTTGGCCCAAAGACTTAAAACCTCTGCAAAAATGCTGAGCTGCAGCCACTAAAAACACTTTCTGACAAGCAAAATAACTTAGCCTTTTTTTCACAGCACACTGCATTAACACATTACATGAATCTTTGTATTGTCAAGCACCATTTATTCGCTGCTGAAAATATATACGCAATGGACATAATCACTTAAACAGGAAGACCTTGACTTCTGTGTGTGTGTGTGTGTGTGTGTGTGTGTGTGTGTGTTTGACTTCAGTGTGTCCATCTCTCACCCTTTTCTATCATTTGTCATGTAATACATACAGGGAGATTCTTGTCGCTGTCCCTGAGCCACCATGTAATCATCTACATCAATCTGCGTGACCAAGCCCACACATATCACAGACCAATCACAGATATCCCACTGTCTCCTTAACTCCCATCCACTCACATGCCTGCAGCCATGTTTGGACTGTACACATGCAAATACGCAAAAACCACCCAATGCTCTGGGGTGTATGAATATTTAAGTGACTGAAGCGATGGGTAGAGTTACGAGGTTATGGGTGGAGGCTGCGGGGCAGGCGCTGGCAGGAGACAAGGAGGCCAGTGGAGGGACAGACTGCCACCAAGCAGCTGTTAGGCTCTTCTGGCCTGCCGTGTGTTATTTATTGCAGCACTGGTTAGGATCTCAGCGTGGTGTCTGCAAAGTGGGTCAGCATATTATCTACCTCCCTCCTTCACTCCCTCCCTCCTTTGCTCCTTCTCTCAGCCACTATCTCATACTCCTCATCATGCAGCCCCTTCGCTAACACTGACTCTGTCTGACATCTGTTTCAATACATATCTCACATCCTGTCTCTGTTTCCCCTTTTCCTTCTCTCATGCCTGCCCATTTAGCCTCTTCTGTGTCCTCAAACTTGGCTGTCTTTCTTCATATCAACCTAATTCTTTTTATTATCAGTCCAATCCCTCTTCTCCAGGCTGTCCCCTGATCATCCTCTTGATCACCGGTGCATCTCTGTAGTTTTCCACGCATAGCCCGGGCGAGAAACCGAGTGAGAGAGAGTGTAAAATGGGTGGAGGTAGCCAGTAAACAGCAGGAGTAGACTACTGCAGCTCAGACACCCAATGAGCTTCATTAGCAGCCTTCCACTGTGATTCAGGAATCACATTAAAAATAATAAATGCGCAGTGCTCACAGGAGGGTACACACTCGCATGCACAGCTTCACACTCACACACTGAAATACACACAAATACAAACAAGTCCCATGCTCAAAGGCTTTTCAACAAACTCAAGTTCATGGACTCACAATTAATTCCCCCTGCTGTGTAAGAATATGCTCAAACATGTTCTGAATTCTCTCTCCTGACTTTGCAAATCCTCCTCAGAACACCATCAGGCCACAAGGCTATAAGGATGCAGCCTGCTGAGTCATCAAGGTTTCTCTTAAATGGTCACTGGGTTCGCTTTTGGACCCTCAAGGCTCGAGCGCTGCCAGGTTTCTGAGGGGCAGCGCCGATGATTTGCAATCCCCTCTCCGACCGGCTTCACGCCTGAATCAGAATCTCAATCCCAGAAACCCCTGGGGCATGGGTGGGGCACCAGCCTGCTCCCACAACCAGCTTGCTAGGATACAACGCTTGGATCTCATAAAAGTGAGCACCTGTGTATGACTTGCACCTGCTATTCAAAGGGAGGAATTATTAAAATCTATGCCAGCACCTCTCCTCTAATCTCTCTTTCCTCTGCATCCTCATTTGATGAGAACGGTTCTATCTTCAATCTGCAGTCATGCAAACAGTTCACACACACTCAATCCTTCTCCAACAACAACAAAAACAGTCTATCCCACTGCTACTAAACAAGCTGCACTCAGTTTTTCTCAACCTTTCATGTTTCTGGACTGAGTTGGGGAAAAAAAAAGAAAACACATTGAATCTAGGCCATGCAAAGTCTGAATGTTTCATATTCTGCTTTTGGAAAACACACATGCACACACATACCCAGCAGTGAGGATATGATAAAGAAAATTAAGACACTCCAGCAATTCTTGCAGCTGTTAGTTTTTCAGATCCTCCTTCCTCTGCCTCTTCCTTTATTTTCCTGCCCAAGGTTCCTCCTTCCCCCCTTCCTCCAACCCTTCTCCCCCAGAACAATATAGAACACGTGCTGGTCGTGCGGAGAGAATAGCTTTGGAGGGATTGCAACCAATTAAAGGGAGCGGTGCTACACTTTGAAGAACTGCTGCACACAAGACAAAGCGGTATGTTTGTAATCTAGCCCAGTGTCTCCTTGCTGGCCCATGCTCATCAATCCTGACTACAGCGGGTGGCAAAGGGGCAGGGAAGAGAAGAAGCGGCGCTTTGCACCAGGGTCACTTCATCATCACCCTGCACCAACCTACCACTGCATCTCTCGGCCCTATTGCCTCATCCGCACGGCGCTATAAATGTCAGCGGTACCCACCCCACTCCACGGTCCATGCCCATATACTGAAAATCAACCCCCTGGGACTTGATACATGTTTTTGTCCTTCTCTGTCCACTCTTCTGCTACCCCAGAGAGCGCAAGGCTGCACTCTGCTGCATAATGGGCATCAGTCATGGAGACTCACTCATTCTCCTGCGAGACTGTGATGGTGTTTATGCTGACAGGTATCACAGGTGCTGGGGCTCAGACAACCAATCAAGACTGCCTGTTCAATGCAGCCGAAAGATTATAAACAATATGAGGCATCTTTACAGAAAAATAACACTGATACTACTCTGTTCTTATCCATTCTAAATAATTTAATTTGCTTTATGTACATGAAAATGGAAGATTGGCTAGTCCTGCTTACCCTTTGTGTGGATAATAGCTAGTGGAACTGCAGACCTGCAGCGCTGTGAAAATGAAGCCCACTGCAACAGTGATATAAGACTGTACCCAATAAAGACCTACTAGGCATGTGGTACATGTCCCATTGGACCACTGCTCATCTTCTCCACTGCTCTCCTCTCTGACATTTACTTACTGCATGCCTGTGTCCCTTCCTAATATCTTTAAAAGAAATTCCTTGTCCATCTGTCATTTTTTCATCGCTTTCATTCTCCTCAAGGGCGTTGGGTATTTTTATCCTTTTGTTTCTTGCTTGTGTCCTTTTTTTTTTCTTTCCCGCTGAACACCCTGCTCCCCTATAGAAAGGAGCTCACTGTTCTTCTTGGCCTTCACTCATTGTCCATATTTCTCATTCTATATCAGCATGAATTGTGCCTGTAGGACAGAAAACTTTTGTGAAGATACGGTTCAGTTTTTGGGGTATTCTTGTGCTGAAACAAGTAGCCATTAATTAAGGTCATTTATGATTATTATTAAATTTGTATCTCTCAGTGTTATGGAGAAAAGCGTGGGAACATCTGACATTTTATAGACTAAATAATTTCTCAAAAAATAATTACACAGATTAATCAGTTAAGAAAAGAATGTACCGCACATGAGCAAGCAAACACACACATGCGTGCTTTCTTTGGGAGCTGTGTCAAAAACAACCGCTGATGCAGGTCCGTGAAGCCCGCTGAGATGTTGCATATGATATTGAACTACAGTAAACAAATAAACTCGACTTGATTTATTCTCCAGCTGCAGTTCCTCTTGCCTGTTCTCCAGACCAGCTAAATAACTAACATTGATTTCTCCCTCTCTCTCGTGTTCATTCATATGGATGTTCTGTGTAAAATATATGCTTGCTCTGGCAAAATTTACCTTGTTGCCCAATTGACTTCATGTCATTATGTAACGTGGTGCTATGTGTGCAATGCAAACTCTGCTGACAGGCTGAGACAGTCTTTGTTAACAGTGACAAGTACTGAGAGGGACAGGAGCAAGACCTGCCCTCTCTCTTATTATCACCTCCAAGGACTGCATAAGCAGCCATGTTGGACCAGGCAGACTGTGCATACATGACATACTGATGGCTGTAGGGAAAGCTTTAGAGTCATGCAGGAGCTGCATTGTCTTTGTCACGGCTCCACGACGGATTTGAGGCCTTGTCCTTTCATAGTGCTGAATAAGTATTGCAACGCTTCGGTCTTTATTCCAGTGAGTCAGTGTTGAAAAAAATTATGGGCACGACAGAAATATGAGTGTATGAAAGCCTAAACCAGCTGTGGCCTGAATGTGTCAGGTTCAAACGTCACGTTGTGTTTTGAGTAAGGAATGGAGCATAAGCAGGAAAAGCACAGAGAAGCTTTATGGGACGCCATCAGCCTTAATGGAGTCTGAGAGGCATCTATGTACACCACGTCCTCTCGGATTGTTCTAGCGCTTTTCTCTCCCTATCTCCCTCGTTCTCTCCTCTATCCCTCAGTTGCCTTAAACACACATTTCAGAGCTATTAGAAAATGTCAGCTGGAGCAAGCACACAGACTAACAGTGGGGCGCATGAATATTGACTTGACACCCATATTGCAGCACTCTTTACTACCATTTTCCACACTGTCACATTTAGAGTAATTTCATTCTTATATACATGGTCGAATTACGTACCCTCCTCAGATAAAGTCCAACAATTCATATTTGTTCTCACCTCCTGACATGTGACCGAATAAGGCCACTGTCCTGCTCCATGTCACAGCATGTTCTCATATTCATTTTTCATTGTGACATTATGTTTCATTGGCCACTGCTTTCAGAAGCCAGTGGTGTTACAACAGCAGCTTGCACTGAAATCCACGACTGCATATCGTGAAATGGCTCTCTCGTTTCTCTAAGTCACGCCTCCCCTGCTTCTCGTCTCACTCTCTCACCTTCCATAGCTTTATCTGTCCCTCAAACGCACCATCACATACATGCCCTTACAGATACCGCCACCATCACCATGACTACCACCACACACTCACACACAGTCTTTCTCCTAATGATGTTAAGAAAATGCACATTTTTAATAGGCCAAACTACAGCCCGCGTCTTCATGTAGCATTTTTCTCACCTCATTAGTATCTCCCTTCCTCTGCCCACGTGTAAGAAAGAGAAGAGGAATGCAGACTGCGCATTGTTTGGCGCCCTTGATGAGGCTTTCCACCATAAATGAAAAATAAACATGTCTGTCTGGCTTTCTTCATGCAGTTCTGACATGAACTACAAAGCCCCATGGAGAAAGGGAGAAAAGGAAAATTAGCTCCTCCTGACATGATTGTGGCAGTTGAACCGTGGATTGCTGGTTCCATTCTGTCGCACACAAAAAGGCAGTTGTCTGAAGATCATGTATGCTTCTACCGAGCTCTGTCCTGCGCAGCCAGACACAGACGGATGCATGACAAATGCAACCGAGCTCAGTTACAGACAAAAGACGGGCTCTGTCTGCACACCAGGTGGAAAACATGCAAACAGTTGGAAAACAGGCCACTATTGGCTGGGAGACATTTCATGAGCGCAAACTGTGAAATTAACAATAGGAAATAAAAACAAACACAGAATGAGTGAAGGATTTTATGTCTCCACTGTCGTCCTGTGCCAGTAATTTGGTAGTGCTCAGAGCAGATGAGTCGAGGTTGGTGTGGTGCAACAGGTGCACAGTTGAAGGAACATAAGGACCAGGATCAGAAATATATATATAAATATATACACACACACACACACACATATATATATATATTCCTTTAGTGCTCAACAAGGACATGACTGCAGAAGCAGACAGCACTCTCTTTGATACACACACTGTTGAAATTAATGTGAATAGCTTGTTGGGGTACTGCTGGGGCATTCTTTGAAAAACATATTGGACATGCATTTAATTTAAGCTCTGAAGCTCGGCATGGCTTTCTTCCTGGAGTAGAAGGGCCGAGTTCAGAGAGACAGGAAGATGAGTGGCTGGGAGCACACTGGGCCAGACCAGAGAGCTTCCAAACAATAGTGGCTGATTGAATAATATTAAATATTATTTTTAGATATATTCTGTCCCCAGTGCTTACATTAATACATCAGGACATGGAAGAATTACATAGTGCTTAGTAAACTGCTGTTTTATTCAACACTGTACCCTATACTCAAATCATTCCTTGTAGATGTATAGCATGTGTGACAGAAATAGGGTATGCTGATGTAGGGCTGCATGATCACAGCTAACATAACAGCCTCTCAAAAAGATTGGGATTATTTAATTGACAAAATACTGTCATGATTTCCCTTAAAAATATACATAAAACTTCAACTGTATAAATATTTACATCTCTTCACATTAAATCGGTGGATCTTCTCCAAGTTAAATATAGATAAGTCTGGTCTCAGTACTCATTCCTTCACAGCATGCCACAAAAGAAAAAGGATTCATGCTTAAATGTAAAATTTGGCTACAACTTGCTGGTTGCCTGTGAAGTGAAAATGCTCTCGCCTACAGCTGCAGTTGTGTCTGGGAAGCACAGACCAGTTAATCACAGCGTGCTCCAAACAAATGGCTGCGATGGGTCAGACAGTTCACCTGCGTGAGTTTATACACCAGATCAGACACTTTAAATATAGAGAGACAATATCACAGCTGGCCAGGTGAAATTATAGTAATTGTGGAATCCCAAAACATGATTATTATAGTATTAACTGGGAAGCCTAAAATTCAAGTAAAAATCAAGCTCTTTATCAACACTTGCATCTTTGCTGTGGATTTATTGCGCCATGTTCGGCTAGAAAATGGAAAAGCAAAAGTGAAAGAAAATCCAGACTGAGGATGCAGGTATGCATATTTTATGCTATATCTAACCTTCAGCAGGTATGACTGCAGACTATACACATTACTGGCTCATATAATCAGGACTATACACATGAGCAAATGCCAATGAGGGGCTGGATCAGCAGTGCAGGATGGAAAGGATTAAAAGTGAGATATATGCTTGTCTATATTCATGAATCACTGTGCATCACCCCATGAGAGGGCTGCAGAGGGAAAAGTAAAGGAGGAGCACGGGTATGGCTGGCAGATGTGCTGTGCAGCAGGAACACAGGTGCAAGCCGCTTTAATGAGCAAAGGGAGGCCATGTGGACTAAACTCCCTCATCTGTTGCCATCACACCTATGATGAGTCCATTTTGGGGTCAGTTCCGCTCCGTTTATCCCCCTCCAGGACAAACCAGATTCCAAACCTGGCCATATGGAGTCCAAGGCGGGGTAGTGGAGCTTCTTGGCTCAGACCTGTTGGAAATGGACCACTTACAGTACAGGCAGGGCTTACCTGTGCTTACTGGGGGTGCTAATGCTGATTAGCAGAGTAATGAAGGGGGTGGGATCTAAGGATTACCTAAATTCTTATTATGACATTTTGCAATGAGATTTTCTCCTGACCTCTCCAGACAGAGCTTGAGAGTGATAATCAAGTAGTACTAAGATGCTGTACTTCTCCATGGAATATGAACAATTCTGCATGCTAAAGAGTGCAGACAAGGTTGAGAGTATACTTGAGTGAGGCTGCTTGGTCTGTCTGGTGTGTGTGTGTATATATTCTGTGCCAGCCTCTCAGAAGGCCCAGAAAGCAATTACAGGATTCAAAGTGGTAATGGGAAATATACTGTATGTCACACACTCCCATAGACACGCAGACAAAGGTTTGGAATTTGCAATCAACCCAGATTTCCCATTAGATCCAGACAAAGCTTTTGTTGTGCTGACGTGGTTGATGCAAAGCTAAAGGTACGTGGTCACAAGAGCTGACCTCGAGCTATCACTACATCCATTGTTATGCTGCATTGTGCGCTATTTGTTTTGCTTTGTTCTGATTTACTGAACAAGTATATCAGCTGTAAGATACTGGTGTTCCATTATTGTTCCGCTTGGGGTCACAAGGACAAATGTAGGACCGGCGGTGTGCTTTTGGAAGCAGATAAAACTGCATTTGCGTTTCTACCTTTTGAAGTCCCTCTAGTCTGACACGGCTGGTATGGATGGCTTGCACAGCAAATAGACTTAGCCGGTGCAGGACACATGTGGGAGATCACGCATGGGCATGGACAGATGAAAGGTTTTGGTGCCCTGCTTGTGACAACAGTAGTCACAGATCTCTGCTTTGATGGCGGCACCCTATGTTCAGCACCTGCCCCATCCTGCTAACCTCTTGGCATTCCTGTAGAGGAGACAATCACCTTCCCTCTCTCACTCTGTCTCTCCATGAAACGTCAGCAGCAGCCCTGTTATTTACCACCGCTTCAACTAAGTATCAAAGCCCTTGTGCAACATACAGAGAACCTTCTGATCCAAGCATCACAGTTCATTACCATCAGCAATTACAGATATCTAAGATTACTACACTGGAATAGAGCTGGACAAAAGTCGCTCCGCATTGATCGCAATGACGGTGAAATTGGAGAATTAATGGCGCTTGGTTATCACAGTCATTTATCAGCATCATGTCTTGTGTCTGAGTATGTGTCTGCGTCTCAACATCATGTGCTGTGGACAAAATGTTGTTTGTTAAAAATTCATTTGTATTTCAAGCAGCGTTTCTTATCAAATCTACAAGTCTGTGGCACCAACCAAAAAACGATGCTGCAGTTTATTTTCAATCCGGGAAAGAAGGACTGGGTTACACTGAACTTTGGGAAACACAACCTTATTTTTTAGCGCTGCCAGGCCTAAATACTGTAAGCCATGAGCCCTTTCATGTAAGCCGAGACTCTCTCTGAGTCCGTTCTGAGAGGTTGAATTAAGTTAGCCTCCATGGTTCCTGGGATGTCGATAAGATGCAGGATCACATGGACAAATGGTCCTGCCCTCGACGGGATATGCAGGGTTACATGAGAGGAGATACTGCGCGTCACTTAGGCCAGAGAAATAAAAGCAGCCCTGTGGTTTGCTTCCCTCTGCGTTTGACCTCTGAGCGGGAACACAGTATTCACTACAGATGGCCTGCATGCGCCTCGCTGCTCATTGCTCACCCAAGTACCAATGCTGTCACCTTGTTACCCCCGACTCACACACACCAGTCACACAGCCGACTGACAGGGCTAAGAGCTGGCGTGTGCCCAGCAGCCCGGGGCCCACCTCAGTGCAGCTGGGGAAGCTCTTACACAACTCATTTGAGAAAGCTCTTGGTCAACTGCCTCAAATGCAAATGTAGGCTCTAACTGTCTGTGTGTCACAAATAATGCACACCTCTGTATGGCTGCTGATAACTCACTTTTAAGTACCGTGTGGAACACCTGCCTCGAAAAATGAAGGTCAGAACTGGATTTCTGTAGAAACAAATCATGTTTATCTTCTGCTCGTCTCAGGACTATGTTACAATCTACAATGACATCTTGACTGATTAATATGGTGTTATGTGCATGTCTGTCCCCTGACTTTGAAGCTTTTGGAGTCTGCACAGTGCTTCATAACGGGGGATAGATTCTTAACTCACCGTTGTATCTTATTAGAAAAGGTGGGATGGACCTCTTTAACCAACAGAGAGGAGTTATGATGTCTATTATTTTTTGTAAACAAGGCAGATTCTCTAACGCCTTGTTACCCCTGCGCTATGGTTATGCTTCAACACATGATCAGACTGCAGCAAATGCAGTAATTATAGGGTCAGGTTAAAGGGAATGTTAAGTTTAGCTAAGATATTCAAACTAAGCTGGAAAATACAGATTTACAGTGCTGATTACGAATGGAATTAAAGTCTATTGTGTCTGTCAGCCGTGTGTTGTTGTGAACGTGTTTATTTACCTTATGTTTTATTTTTGTTCACAGATCTATCTTGAAAAGGAAACCTCAGTGAGATTGCCTATTTCAATAAGGGATTCATTGTAAGTCAAACTACGTTTTTAAATATTGTTTTCTGCCTACTTATACCATAATTTTACATTAATATCTGAAAATAGAGGAACACATTGAATCATGTATTAGAGGGGTGACATTTCGGATAAGATTGTCAAAATCAATCATATTTATTTAGACACAGTAGGTAGTAAATATAAAAGGGTATGGGTATGAACATGCATAAAAGTGAAAACGCTACCTTTGTTTGTGGTGTAATACTTGGCTGGTGATCAGGAGAACAAAAATAATCCCCTCACAGTCAGTCATCTGCCTGTCATCTGCTTTATCATGACTGCAGCAAAAAATCCAGGCAAACTGTGCTTTATGTTTCTCTTTCTCAGATCCAAACTGTTCTGTCACCCACTCACCTTCTCCCAGCCCATCACACCACCACTTTGTGTCTGTCAAATGCGGTAAAGCGCCCCCTCAAAAGAAACGCACATGCAGTCAAACATATGGGGACACAGAAACATACCGACCCTGCGTCCTGCAGCATTTATATTGTGGAATTACAGCAGCGGAGATAGTGACAGAGACAGAGGGGGACAGAGGGAGAGACGCATAGCTAGAAGAAGTTTTGCTCACAATAACAAGCACAGAGCGCTGCTAAATGCAAGGAGCCTCCAGCACAGATAAACACCAAATAAAACGCTACATACACATATGCAGCCACTAGAAAGGGTCTGTGAACAATTCCCTTCAAATGTTCAGAGACACAGTGATCACACTGATACGTGCATTAATTGACAAAATATATGTATGCAGCACTTCTTTAGAGTTGCAATATACATTTATGTTAATACAGCGCATTTCTTTCTACATATTGGCCATTCCTCAGGCTCTAATTGGTCTGTTTGCAGCAGGTTACAGAGCCAGATGTGAGTCTATCACTTCACGATGAGAACACACGTCAATTAGCTGAAACTGTAGTTGTGGATGGCAGGTAAATCTGGAACTGACAGATCCATGTTTGAATGAACACCACAACCACCTACACAAGGTAAATAAAGCTTAAAACTGCATTAAGTAGGAAATCAGTTATTGCTACTTTAAATTTTATTGTTTCATCGTTTCCTTCCGCATGTAAGCCGAAGCCCACCACAGTTCAGCTGGCTCTGGCAGACTAGCAGTGACTTTAAGGCTATGTCTAA
This sequence comes from Chaetodon auriga, assembly GCF_051107435.1. Taxonomy (NCBI): domain Eukaryota; kingdom Metazoa; phylum Chordata; class Actinopteri; order Chaetodontiformes; family Chaetodontidae; genus Chaetodon; species Chaetodon auriga. The sequence goes on from NC_135080.1 coordinate 7,748,703, forward strand.
TCAGTGCATGATGCATGACTGCACCAGTCTAAACAACTGTCTATGTCAACAAAGCCGCGGACCTCATATGGCGTTGTTTTAGTGCAAATGAAAACAATGAAAATTACAATATAACAACGCTAAAATTCTTTTTCTGTCTGTCAAATCATCCTCAAGCCTGATTTTGTGTTGCCTCCCGCCCACATCCTGTGTTTGCTTCAAAACATTTCCTCTTTTGATGTACTCTCCCGAAAGTGAAGTCGGCAATGGAGTGACAGAGACAGGAAGAGAGACTCTGACATGTACGTTTGAAATCCGGTGCCTTTTCATGGCTTGTAAATACACTCAGCTGCTCACATGCACGTGTACGAGCATACGCCAGTGGGAGGGGAACAGCAGCGCAAAAGCCTTTTAGGTTATTGGAAGTGTCCTCATTGACATTCATCCACACGGAAGGATAGTGGTGAGGTAGCTCATATGTGATCGCAGATACATGTGTGTGTCTGCACTATGTGTGTGCTTTAAGATGTTTGACTTAGTGTGTGTGTGTGTGTGTGTGTGCAGTGTGTTAATGTCAACACAGAGTGCAGAGGGTGAGGCTCATTGACTTTGAAGACGTCAGAGAGAGATGAAAGGGCTTTCTCTCACTGATGCCCACCCCTCCCTGTTACCCCTCTGTACCTTTCTCTCCCTCCATAATCCAATGACGTGCCTAGCTCTCTCCCCTTTCCCTCCTCTATCCACACACATTGTCGTATTGACATGCATAGGCCATACCACTCTCTTCTTTAAAGGAAAATGGATTTTGCAGAAGTGAGTCGTGAAGCACTTTTGCCATGTTGAATGTCCCACGGGGATTGCGAATGGATAGATCTTTCCTAAGAGTAGGTATAAAGGGAAGAAACCCTCCTCAACACACACACACACACACACAGAGTTTATCTTTTAGCTCTCCATCCACCTCCCTACAGTCCATGAGCATCCCAACATTGGCTGAACACTGCCTTCCAAAGCGATGTTTACCTACATGCAAAGGTAAGGTAAAGGTTACCAAAGTAAGATTAAATTCGGTGAGACATGCCTTCTGTGGAGTCATTTGCATCATGTGTCCAGCTCTTAAAATCCTTGGTCTGGTGAATCTTGTTTTGACAAAACACAATTGTATTTGTACAAAATTGTGCAATGGGGATTGCAGGCAAAGGCTCCATAATGGTAAAACAATTCACATCAGGTGATATACATGTGTACTTTTACTTTTGTATTAAATTTGTGTTTCGATTACGTGTGGTGCATTTGCACATAAAGAATAAATATGGCACCTGGGATGAGTGAATTAAAGTGGCAGTCTCTAAGATTTCAGCCCTGGTTGATTTGGCAACACCTGTAGTTACTTGTGCTAACAGCAAAGGTGGTTTAATACTGCAGGTCGCAGAAAAACAAACTATTGTTGGTTTATTAAAGCAGTATGGCAGAAATTGGCCTTTTCTCATCATTCTGTGAGCAACCGTGATCTTATGCTGTGCTGCACATGGCATGAGTCTGCAGACAGAAGGGCACAGTGAAAGGAGTTGGTTACGCTGAGAAGTTGGAGGTGTGCAGCCTGTCGCCTGCAGCTCTTCATCTCACAGCTCACTGTGGCTGCACCCTCTTGGTCAACAACTCATCCACCGTCAAAAAAGGCTGAAAATGACCACTGTATTTTTGCACATTTTGTATTTTTTGGAAATCTGTAGATGCATTTTTGATTGCAACGATTGCAGTCAGTGCTAAGCACACTGACACACATGTTGCATTTCCTGTGATCACTTCATAATAAAAGACAACTTGTATTTTGCCAGTTAAATGCTTTTAATGTTAAGCTGCTTTCATCAGTGGGCCATGGGCTCACTGTGTTAACTCATGTGGCAATAGAGAGTGACTTCACCGACATTTCTTTCAATTAAAATTCTTTGGGATTGTAACTGTAAAGCAAAAATACATCCTCTAAGTTGCTGATTGTGAGGCCTTGCAACTCCAGTGGATAAACAAACAGAGCCAAGAAGAAAAGGAGAGGGGGCTGGAGGAAAATAACAGAAACAACTGGAGATCTTGGTAAGTTTTGAGGTCAGTCAGCACACATGGTAGGCGCGTACGTTGCTAGCTAGCTTCAGCTGATGTCTATGCAGTCAACGCACTGGCTGTTTGGGGTGGATGAACGCAAACTGTGCAGCAGTCAAATTTGTGTGAATAACAGCCGGTGAAAATTAAATGCTTTGCTCTCTGTCTGAACAAACTTTTAGACATGCACAGCTCTCACAGTAACTGGACTGTTTAATATACTGCTACCGAGCATTTAGGTCAGTGCGCCGAGGTCTGCCAACAGCTCCTCTCTACCTGCTCTCCCAGCACAGATGAGACAGTCTCAGCCATTCAATTACTCTGACTCTGTAAAGCGGCAATGGCACCAGGGTGAAGGGGTAAAGGGCTGAGGATGGGACCCCCTCTTCAATCTCTGCCCGACACCAAGCTGGGTGTCCTACATTCAGCAGCAGCAGCGTGAATGTCAGAGAGGAGAAGAGATTAGCAGAGTGTCAACCCTGACGTAGGTTAATGCAGGAGCAGGCTAACCATTTGTAACCCAAAAGGAGATTAATTACTGTCGGACTGAGCGTGCGTTAGCTTGAGCGGTGACTATCTCATTCGCTTTGCTGGCTTTTTTGTTGTTTCATGGATTGAACATGTAGCTTCAATGGGGATCATCTCTTGCTCTCCTTGTGCTATCTTCCTGCTATGCTGCGCTCCCTCATTCCTTGAATCAGCATCCACTGCATCATTTTTTTTTTTAAATTAGAAAGGGCAGGTCGTTTTTATTTCAGCATTTCATTAGTTTTTCAGATGCACAGAGAAGACAGATTGGAGGCTTGCGCAGTAACACACCCACTGCTACACATTGTGCATTGTAAACCTATTATTTTATGTATTCTCTGCCTTACTGGGCAGCATGTCTTGTCACAATATGTTTTGCTTTTATTCAGTATTTACCTGCCCACCAGCACAAAATAACCATAATGTATTTAAGCTGCAGTCAGTGATCAATTTCCCTGAGTCGAGGATTAATTTGCCAGGTGCAGAGAGTCTGACCTTTCAAAACTATTCTCACTTTTGGAAGTTTCCTCAACACACTCTGCAATTTTAAGTGGTGATTAGTGGAAGACAGACAGACAACTGAGTGATCAGCAACGCAAGACACTTTAGCATGCAAGACTAAAAGTATTTAATAATTTGCATATGAACATCTCCTCCATTCATAATGTCTTCCATTTCATCTCATCTGACTAGCTGGCTCACTCGCTCCTCAGCAGCTAAAGCGATTCACCAGCCACCATAACTCAACGAGAACGTAGAGCGAGAGCACTGAAGGACTGAAGGCTGCGTCACAGAGTTTTGTAAGAGGGATCCTTCGACCAATTTAGCAAATTACTCCAGCTCGCTAATAAAGGGCACTCAAGATTTTTAATACTGCTTCAAATGTCAGAGGGTTGGGAGCATAATGAAACAGCATTTTTATCTGGGTAAAGTTTGTAATAGTCTTCATTTTGCACGAAAAACAGTGTTAAGGAACATGGGTATGAGGTGTAGTTTGGGTTCAAGAAAAGGGAAGATATGATAAAACAGTGTGGTAAGATGTTAAAATACAGTCCATGACAAACAGTGACCATGGATGCATCTTTATGAAAAGTAATAACTCTTGAGATTAGATTAAAAAAAAATCCATTTAAAGAAAAGGTTTTTATGAGTTTTTCTAAACAATATAAAAACTTTATAATTACAAAACAGCAAACGATCCTGGCTATGATTTTTAGTCTAAAGGACAACCAAGCCTGAGACACAAAAAATTGAGAAAAAAAACAGCTTGAGGGAGGCCAGGAGAGTCTGACCCCACTTTGAAGCTCCAATTCCTAATTTGATTTGTTGTGTAGGCAGCCGTGCCAGCAGGACATCACATAATGCTGAATTATGTGATGGCGTAAATTAAACATACTATGTAACTATCTCCCCAGGTGCTGCAGCAGCCTAGAATATGTGAGAGTGCCTGCATTTCTTATTACTGTGAGAAATGGTCTTTGCAGTCTCTACATACATATTTTTACATATTTTTTTTCCCATATTTTATGTTTGGTGGTGCATATAAAATAAGTTTTACTGCAGAAGGCCTTCCATGTGGATCTAAGGGGCCAAAACCCTTCAAGGTCATTTAAAAGACGAGGCGTGAAAGCATGACAGCAGAGGAGAGAGACACTTTGTACAGCAGGAATATATTATCTCTTCTGCTGCCACTATTTAAGAGCAAATAACAAATTCCAACCAGCTGATATGAGCTGCAGTTATTATCAAGGGAAATCAAGTGCTGGGGTGAATTACAGCTCACAATAACCTTAAGGTGCAAAGCATGTTTCTAACACTGCACCTGTAGCAGAGCAAAGATCTTGGTAGTAAAGCAATTTGTAGCCCGTCACATGCTGATGTTCTCTGTCTTGTTTTATTCAGCACAGGATCTCTTCAACTGATCCGGCTGTGACACAGCTGAGTCACGTCTCGCTGTTGTGGGATAAAAGGTGGAAGATGGAGGGAGAATCTATCGAAAGGCTTGCATGGGGGACAGCTTTGAGAGAAAAGACTCAGCAAGGCAGAAAAGGCTCAGGGATGTGCAAAAAGTTGTCCCTGTGGTGACCCAGTCTGATGAGAACAACAACACTGCTAACTGGCCACAGATGTGCCCACACATAGCCCTCGTCTAGCAAAGAAAATGGGACAGCAACCTCCCTCCCTCTCTCGTGTACCCACAGGCTCTGTCTGTGGCTCTGCAGGTTATCCTGCTGTGATCCATCCTGCATTTAACAGCTAATTGGTTAAGCTACTGTGGCGGCTAGAGTAAGCGTCCTTTCAGGTCCACAATCATCACTCAGTCCACACATCCATTGTGAATGCCTGGTGTTAACACATCCTAGTAGCCGACCTAAGTCAAGCTCATTTTCACAGAAATTCTCTTTTCAGTTTGTAGATGGAGAATCAGATATGGCTGTGTTTGAGGGCCACATGTGGCTTTAATTAAGGCTCAGTGGGAGCTGTGCCCCTGGAGGGAAGCAAGGTCTCTAAGGTCAGACTACAATCACTGCCTTCACATGAGGCCTGCCTGCCTTCCTCTGTACCACTGAGAAATCTGAGCTTCCAGCCAGGTGACTTTATTATCAGCAGCCTAATTGGGAAAACATGCTTTTCATTGACTGCGTAATGACTGTGAATGGTTTTATAGCTTGTCAAACAACAGGCTATTTTCAATTACCTGCAGACCCAAGTGTTCGGATGCCATGAAATTGAGCAATGGAGGAGTTTAGGGAAAAGCCTGCTGATGTGCTTAAATCTGTTCATTTGGAAAATGGACCTCCACCACTGATGGCTGTATAATCACAAGTGAGAATGTAAACGCTGACAAGTCTTCACTAAAAATGCAAAAAATAAAAAAAACTGGCAAAGCATATGGGAAAACGGAAGATGCAGGAGAGGCTGATAGAAATGTTGTTTTCAAATACGCCTTGATGTGTCTAGATGCTGTGTTTCAAAGCGTTTATGTCGTGTTGCCACTGCCATTGATACCTGCTTCCAATCTACCAGAAAGCCATGAAAATGAAAAAGAGCAGGTTTGTCTGGAATTGTGCAGTTTGGTCACATCATATCGAATATACATACATATATATATATATATATATATATATACAGTAGAATATAGTTGATGGGAACACACTATTCATTTCCTTGTGCAACATTTAAATGGAAATATGACTTTCAGCACTCTTTGGTGACTGCCACTGTGAATGACACAAAGACACTTCTTTACTGAGGTTTAAAACATAATGGTCAGAGTTTCAGCATGACCCTGGAGGCTGGTCTATCTTGACCTATCAGCTCCCACCTGAATTCAATGCTTTCGCCTTCTTGCCAGCCAGAACGCCTCTGAAAATGGATTTAGTTCTCAAGTCTTCTTGCACTCCTTCACTTAATGCAGTTTTGACTGTGTTAAACTTAATTTTATCTATGTCTCTTTTGTTTCCTCTTCACAACATGTTTTTTCCCCAGCTCCATGTCTTCTGCACTGCTCAGTTTTTCCTCCTTGCCTCATCGTTCCAGCCCTCTGCCCCTTTTCTCCGTCCTCACTTCATCAACCCCTCCCTCATTTCTCTCTTAACTCTGGTCCCTCCATCTAAATCACTTCCACCCTTACATGCTGTCGCTCTTTCTATCCCTCACTCCCCAGTTTATAACCTCTAGAGGCTGAACTCTCTATTAATAGCATAGAAATGTAAGGAGAGGAAAAAAGAGGAAGAGAAAGAGAAAGAAAAGAAAAGCTTGCACGACATGACTCCAGTTCCAAGACGCAGACATGGATGCCTGTTGCAGGGCAGGCAGTCATGCACTGTCTACACACCACAGATCCCACTATTACAAAGAGCTGAGCCTCATCCCACACCCTCAACCCCTAAAGGCAGTCTCTACCATAGCACTCCTATTTTAACGAACCTGTGTGGGTTTAACAATGTGCACAATGGGGTTTAAAATCCAGGCATTCCCTCTGGACATTGTGATTCACTGACAGCAACAGCTCAGCATTGCTTTTGCTTAAAATTCAAGCTACAAGCTTAGATTTGTCTGTTTTTCAGTTATATAATACTCATAAAGAGCATTAAGAGAGAATAAATGTGAAGCATTCCTACATTATCACCCTTCTAGAGGAAAACAGGCTTAATACTCTAAACTAAGAACTAATTGGCACCAACGCATATATTATTATTTTTTTTTACACTCTTGTGTGTTTGTTTCTAGTGTGGGGAATGGTTACTTCATTAGGCCTTTATCTCATGGAAACAGACACAGTATTTTTATCCCCAGCTAGTGTTTGCTCACAATGGAGAAGCAATTTGGAGTGTAAAGAGCATGGGAGTGAGTATGGTTATGGAGGAGCAGACGGGGGAGACTGTGTCTCGAGGTCAGCCCAGCTGGGGGAGCAAACTCATTCAATCACTTGGACACAGATCAAGAGCGGTGAGAGCCTGTATTTCTTCCCTTGAAATTAAATGCTTTCCTTTTCCTCTTCCAAAGAAGAAACGCAAATAAGTAGCAGCAGAGGAGCATTAGTGTGAGGGGCAAGGAAGAGGGCAGGGGGTTCATTTTTCTTCCATTTAGCATCACGAGGGACGCGTGGCTGGAAGAGAGCAATGACAAATCCAGCAAAACGAGTGTACCGTTGAAAAAAACCCCCAGAACAACAGGGGAATAAAGGGCCATCTATCTGAGATTGTAATCACAGTATTGCACAGCTTGAGGCATTACTGAAAGCAGTATCTATCATGATAAGATAGCAGGAAAATAATCCTGTACACTGATTCGAGGTCTGGGATTGTAAGGCACATACGGTTTGTGTGTGTGTGTGTGTGTGTGTGTGTGTGTATCTTTGTGATTGTCTTGTGTGTAGCTGGTGGCTTGTATGTCGCAGCCAAAGCGCTGGCTCCATGACACAAATTTAAACCCTTCTGCCATTAATCAGTGTCACAAATATTTGTTAAAGTGTTATTAATGACTTTCACAAGTGCTGCAGAGTTTACCGTCATCTGTTGCCTTTTGTTCTGTTCGGATAGTGACTGCTCCTGTCATAACTCTTTACTGTGTATTCATTGTTGATTCTATCCAGATCAACAACACTTTGAACAGATCAGCACTGAAAAAATGGATTGCTGACTGACCTGCTGTGATACTTCACATTACTGCCCACCATTTTCCAAAGCACAACATATATTTTCAGACTGATTGCCTTCCTTCCCTGATGTTAGTTCCCCTGAAAGTTAGGGCACAATTTGACTTTTTTTTTTTTTTTTTTTTTTTTTTTGATGGATACTGTATGTATGATTAGTAGGTGGCCACAGTTCGGAGCAGGGGCCATTTTGAAACTTGATTTGGTGGTGCATTCAAGGATGCTCCAATTTAGCAATTTCAGAGCAGACTGGCAAAAAGCATTTCATTCATGAGCTGTGTTGCTGAAAAAGTCAAACCCAGTTGACAAACAGTGAGCAAACATGGACATTCTGAAAAGGCTAATGTGAACTTTTCCACATTTAAAAAGCTGCTCTTTGGCAGAACTGTCAAATATCTGATGATTGAACATCCTTGAACGTGCCAAAGTTTTCAAAACAGTCCATGGGCTCTCTGGAAGGCAGGAAATCTAAAAGGAAAGAGCAGTAAGAACAGAAATTCACACTGAAAAAATATAAATAAATAAATGTTTGGACTGAGGCCTCAAACCTGAAGCATTTTGAGTACATTTTGGTGAGCGGCTGTGTTCAGATGAGCGTTTGGCTGTAACATTTCTACAGGGTGCGTGAATAAACAAAAAGGGAGAGGATATGTAAAGATATCATGCGGCGCTGTGGATCAAGTAGAGTAATGACAGTGAGCTTTTATGTGTACCCCACCTGGCTGATTACCTGTGATTGCGGAGAAATTACTCTGTAAAAGCCATGCCATCACAAACCCTTTTAGCAGTCTGGGCTTGTGTTTCATATCGTGTCGGATTCTGAAATGGCTTGTGAATTATATGCTAGAACGTGGAACGTGCGGCCACTGAGACACTTGAGCAGGGCAGGTGAAAGGGTCAGGAAAGGCGTGAGATAAAGCAAGTGAAACAAATAACAGCGTGCTACGAGGAAAGCTTTTGGTCATGGATGCAGATCACATCCTGCTAGTTGCAAACAAAGAAATACATGAAAAGAAATTTACACCTATAAAACTTTTAAACTGCTAGTTCTTCCATGCTTTTGTGCATGGAAGCATTTATTCAAGAGTCTCGAGTTCATTAAATGTGTATAATACAATGTTTGCTGCAGTTCTGGGTTTATTTTTGTTGTTGCTGCACTGCTGCCGTGTCTTATTAATGTCAGTCATGATTGCTTTTCTTTCCTCTCGACAATCTGTGCCCTGACATCCCACCACTCATAACGGCTCACAACCTCACCCTGTTTATACTTCAAAACCTATTAGTCAGCCCAGAGTCACAGGAGGCCACGCTTTCCCCACAGTAGACCGAAGCTGCTATCACAGGTTTATTTCACTTCTGTACAGCTATGTCCAGTCTTCTGCCTCTACAACTCACATAGGCACATCACGTAGATGCACCGACTAACACATAATCGCAGACACACACACACACACACACACACACACACACAAACACACACAAGCTCCAGGAGGGGAAAGGATATGGAGCTGTAATGTATCACCCCTGCTGGCATGGCCTTTTCACACAAGCTGTTGTGGGTCTCTTAGCGCCCACATTTCTTTCATGTGCAGTGGCAATATTTCTACACTGAATGGCTTGGATATAACTATACATCAGCAGAAACTTTATGGTCTCTGTAGGAGTGTCCTGGAGGACAGAGAGGTAAACAGGTTCAAGGCTCGCTCAGTCGTCGCTCTCTTTGTTTCTGTGCTGTCATGTTGCAAAGGAGAGGGTGAGTCAAGATGGGAGGGGAGGATGCAGGGAATGAAAGGGAAGGGTGTGGGGCAGTGTTTGATGTGTGTTAGTACACAAGCATGCTGGATTAGACAAGGGAGCGACAGCACTTTGTGGCTTCAGCTCCTCCACATTATTTTCTCATTCAGTATCAATCGCAAATTATACTGTCACACAGTCCGCACTGCAGGGGTAGAAGTAATTATAAATATTTATTGACTCCCAAAATAAAACTAACTTTAGGAAGGCAAGACGCTCAGAGTGGCTACAGATATCCTGTTACAGCATAATCAAGGTGTGCTCAGACTCAAATTAGTTGCCTATTTATGTCAATAAAGACAGCGGTGAGATGCATGCATGAACTGTTGAGTCTGTTCCGCCTGATTCATCTTTGACCTGCAAAACTGTGCGGCTCTCCAGTGTCCAGCCTGTTTCAGAGAGCGAACAGCCTGACCTCTAATCCAGGAAATATTGATTCTCTCTGTCCTTGTTTATGCTGTGTAACTTCACTGCGAAATAATACATGCAGCAGAGGACAAGGACTGTTGCTTGGCTGCAGTAAATGCAAGGACAACGATAGATGATCATTTGAGTTTTTTATAAGAAACTAAATATTAGCAACTAGTGGAAAGCTGCAATTAGCCTGCATGCTAGCTCCTGAACAAACACTGCCTGTAACTTGTTTTAAATTTCTTCCCATGTAAGGCAGCCTGACTGTATGCAATGAAGCTATTGTTACTCAGCCACTTTTTCAAGGGCTTCTTTTCCTCTCTTACATAAGCACAAGTCAACTTAATTAATATTAGTAATATTAGAAGCACCAATAACAGTAGTAGGTTGTTGGAGCACCTTTTTCATTGGACAGCCTTTGCATCCATCTTAACTTCCCCTCAGAAAAATGCACATGCATCTCTTCCATTTGCCCTTCAAGTTGTGCTACATATCCATGACCTGTTAGCGTTACCTTATGTTTCATTTCTCTTTATCCTCTAGCTAACATGAACCAAAGATTGCACTTAAATGTGATAATATAGATAGAAATGACGAAGATAAGTAGAAAATGTTTATGTTGCTCTGTCTCGGCTGAACGCCACTCTTCTGTCTGTTAATCCACCACCCTCCTCCCCGAGGGTCGTCTGGATGTCTGAATTTAGGACTCTACCCTTTTCTCCTTCCTGGCATCCTCCGTTGTTTTCCGTGGCCACCACACATTGCCTCCTGCGGCGTAATAGCCAGACACCGAGTTGGCCGCCACACATGCCATCTGGTCTCTTGCGTCCTACAGAGTGAGCACCTCGTCAGGGTCAGCCAGGTAGTCCGGTAGAGCCTAGCAATGTCAGCTGCTGGGGAAGCATTTTTATTTTCCAACTTATTTCACATACAGTCGCTGTGGGATGGGGGCACTGGAGCAGCCCCTCATCACCCCCTAATCTTTTTCTCTGTAAGACATCAAAGTTCTTATAAAAAGGATCATTCATGCATAAAATAATTTGCTGATCATTTAGATCATTAATTAACAATTTATTTATGACCTACAAAATTCTGTTTATAAGAATCATGTGTGCAGAATATTCGACACTGACATTTTAAATGCATACTTCAGCTCCCTTGTTGTGCGGCTATAAAGTCAGCAGTTAAGAGGGACAATGCCCATGTGCTTCAGGACAAGCTATGAATTTAGAGTGGCTGTTAAAGTATTTCTCAAAAGACAATGTAGTTTTCTTGTGCAGGCTATGACATGGTGGAATTACAAGCACCACCACACTGTTGACTTGTTGATGTGTGAAACTCCTCGAGGAGTGTTTCCTTCATAACTAAAGCATGGGGAGGAGGGGTTATTGACAAATATATATTGCTTGACTTACAATCAGAGGATATTGTCCTGGCAGACAGGAGCTTTGATACTGTTGACACACTTGGCCTTTTACAAGAGTCTGTTAAAATACTGGCCTTCACAAGAGGGAACTGGTTGTCAAATAATGTGGAGACACCAAAGACCTGACAAACATTTGAACCTTTGTGGAGAGAGCGGCTGGGTTTTTTTCAGGGGAAAGTATTAAATTTTGCATGGTACTTTTCCAGTGACAGTAAATTATATTGCGATTATTTTGACAGATATTTTGAGTGCAGTATGAGCCTCAATTTTGGTGGGAATGGCCTTTTTTTCCATTTCATTTTCACTAAGAAAATCTAAAAATGATGATGATGAAGTCACTTTTGCCAGGTTTACACCAACCGAGGACGCTCCCTTACGTCTGGAGATGTGCAGGCCGAGCGTCCCTACAGCACCACGATGCACATTTATAATAGTACGCTATGACACATTTAACCTTTACCAAACAACTGTAGCTCCACTTGGCCATATTGTGATAATATTTTGAATAAGCCCTAATCCACACACCGGTCCAGACCTTCAAACTGCGCGGTCCACATTGAGCCAAGTTTAGGTCTGGGGTCACACCTTCAGGTGGTTGCACCTATGGCAACACCTAAGGCATCTCCTCAGCAGCTCTGGCAGAGCAGAAGTCTGGAAAAAAATGCCAAAACTCACTGTCCTAGATTCTGTTAATCACAACATCTTGAAGAATATGAAGTCAACAGTATTACACTTTGCAGACCTGCAACTGATGCTGCGCTTGATGTTTGTTGTCATAGTAACGGGCCAGTGCGAGTCCTTCAGTCATCAAACAGCTTCCTTTGGTTCTTGTACAGCCCTCCAGTGTCATGTCTTTGGCTGTGAAGGGGCACTTGATCTCACATATCCCACAGCAGACGGAGACAACTGACCGGTCCATCTGGGGAGGCTGCAACATGGGGCCACTTGATATTAGACTCTCTCGAATCCTGCGTAGCCATTCACAGATTTTTCTAGCATGTTTTCTCTGCCCTCTCCATTTTGCAGCCACATCTCACATCGAGATAACAGCTGGGTAATCGTGTCACAAGGCCTTTTAGCATTGCGTCATGACTAGCAAGGTCAAAGTCTGAGTTCAAGCAGAAAATAAAGAGCTGTAATTAACCATTTTAGTCAGAGAGCGACACAGAAAACCTGATTGAACTCCGACCCCAGTGAGTCATGAAAGAGCAGAAAGTTTCTCCCTGCAGCAGCGAGCTGTAGAACAGTTCAGATACAGTCCCAGTTCATCTGACGAAGCTGAATGTTTTTAATATCCCTTCCCAGTACTGCGCTCAAGACGCTGCTATGCTTGGTTTCCCTCTCCGGAGAAGCTCTCCCCATCATCTTGTTTTGCAACACCTCTCTGTTTGTCTGTTAAGTGAAGAGGCACTTTTTAAAAATAGAAGGCGTCGTCAGACTCAAAAATAGAAGTGCTTTTTCACATTGATAATGTGAAGTCATTTAGCTGGAAGTCTTCCCAACACCTGTTTAAACTAGAGAATCAGGGATCAGACAATATAAAGCCGTCAACTGGAACTGATAGCGAGCGTTTATATGTCTCTTCAGGACTCGCACCTGTTAGACCAGTCACACTGAGGGGACTCGCTCCCATTCTGTGTGTTCACATGTGTGTGAACTTCAATTCATCATGGTTTGAGGGGGAAAATATCTCACAAATTTAGATTTGGAGACTCGTCTCCGATTTGGGAACAAAAGCTGGTCCCACAGAGTTTACCATTAATTTTAGGGTTAAGACTAATAATATTAAGGTGAAGGCCTCAGGCTGCCAGTTGTGCAGAGGTATAAAAGCAGACAGGATGTGAACTCTCGTTTCATTCACTCATTCATTCATTCATTCATCCATTCATTCATTCATTCATTCATTCATTCATCACATAGCTACTGCCATCACTTCTTGAATGCACAACTGAGCACCGTGCCTCGCAGGCATTCCCCATTTGTATGATTCATCGTGTCGAGACTACAAAGATGCAAAAGACACAGAATTCTTTGAGAGAGATCAGGGGGAGGAAGTGATGAAGGCAGGCTGTTCGCCCCACCTTCGAATGTGGCCAAACAGAAATGGTATGAAGTCATCAGTATGCTTCAGCAACCAAAGAACATGCCGGATGGTTGAACAGCATCTGACACTCCCTCTCCCCCCGCCTTCTCTTCAAGGACCACTTGTTTTAACATCCCTGGATGAAAGATCTTGGTGCTGGCTTGGATTAATAGCCATAAAATCTAACCAAATAGCATCAGGACGTTGTTAGTGAATCAAAACAAAACTTGGCACGACAATTTGTGCCCTCTTGAATGAATTTTCCTGCATCTCTGACCACCATGATGCCATTAAGCATACATTAAGGAAGTCTTTTAGATGCCGGTTAATAGTACAGCTCTCCCCCCGCCCTCTCTCCTGTCTCCAGTCTGGGCCGGCTCAGAAAAGACATCACTGGCAATAACCCAAAGGCTCGTTTGACTCCAAAATGTCTTCCATCACAGCATATCTAGGTGGATGATGAATATTGAAACACATTAATTCAATATTTGACAAGGCTGAGGCACTTTCCAACATACATGCCACATATCTTTTCCACATTAGTGTCAGCAGACATGTTTCTCCACTGCTTTCCGAATGCCTGATGACTGACATATCTGACGGTGGCTAACATAACAGGACATGTTTATGTGCCAGTTATTCTATGTAAGTGTAATTATGTATTCTACAGTTGCCCTTTCCCATTAAACTTGTCTCTCACAACACATCAAAGAGTGTGAATTTTAAACGGCTATTATCCTCATATTAAGCCTGGGTTTATGACACTCACAATGGAGTGCTTTTTGATTGCGTTATTTCATTATTTTGCAGGGAAGCTTACATTTGCATGTGAGTAAACAGTCAAAACAAAGTAATGGCACAGGCAGAAGTCAAAGCGGAGAGACCTCATTTATCTTTCTCAACAAGATGTCATTTGTAGTTGAGCTCCATGTACACACACAACTGCAAATTCAAACACGCACATGATTGCTCATATACCCGCTGTCTGAGAAACAGACACAGGCAAATATTGTAGGAGAAAGACACACACACACACACACACACACACACACACACACATTCAGCTAGCCAACACATCAGACTGTGCAGGGCCCACCCCTGGTTGTTTCACTCTCTCTCTCTCTCTCTCTCTCTCTCTCACACACACACACACACACACACACACACACACACAAAACAGCAAAGAGGAGGGAGAGGGAGAAAGAAAGCGAGTGCAGAGAATTCCAATACTACACTGCAGATCCCTTTCTTCCAGACATATGACATTTAGTCAGTTATCATGGCTGTCAAAACAAGTGTTTTCTCCTCTCTGCAAAGCGCAGTAGGTGATGGCGTGGGAGACAAACAAGAGAGGAGGAAAGGAGGGGGGACAAGTGGAGAAGAGGGAGCTAAGTTGAGCCCAGAGCGGTGATCTATGAGCTGGAGAGAGAAGCTTGAATGAAAACCAAACCGAGATAAAGAAAGATCAAGCAGTATTTAAATCATCTGACAGTGAAGCATAATACAGAAACTGTGCAGCACTGAAAACTGAGGGTCAGTCTGTGTGTTTCTGCCATTACCATTCTATCTTAAACCATCCACTCCGACCACCACTCGATAGGCTCCGTACAGTAGTCTTCTCTGAACCGAGGCTGATCACAGACTGCCTCACTGTGGACACATCCAGCCCTGGAGGCATGCCCTGGGGAGGAGAGGCCTCTGGATTTCATTGCAGAGCTCTGATTTAGCTGGTCCTCTGATGATCTAGCTCAGTATTCTCTGCTCCTACTGGGGCGTGATTAGGTGTACGAAGACAGTTTGCACGTAATGTTAACACGCTGTTGGCAGTGAGCGTGGATAGATGCTATCTAATATTGCTTTGAAAGACTACAGTGAATGCAGGGCTGTGTCTGGGATGCCTGTTGATTATCATTCAGAGTGGTGAAGCCACAGGCTACCCCCAGAGCAAGATGGAAGTGTTTAATGACAGGAAACAGCTTAAAATGCTGTCCTTTATCATATCCTGTTGCCAAGGCCCTGCTACTGCATCTTAAGTAAGAGCACAGGTGGATTCATTTGGCAATGCAGGGAGCATGAGTCTCTCAATGCTCATTCAAACTGTTATCATTATGTCGCCAATTCCTTACTGTAGCTGCCTTAACAACCTGTAACCCTGTATTCATTTTCCAATCCTTCTCTTGGACAACCTCTGTTGCGCCCTCATTACCATACATTGATCGGAATAAAGGACTTGACTCTGAGTCGCTCTGGGCTGCACAGTCCCACGACATCCACCTACTGCCTCATTAAACTACTATTCATAATCCCTGTGGCCTTTAATGCAAAATTCATCCCCTTTGTGTTTTTTACAAAACACCTCCTATTACCAAACACTTGAACGAGGTAATACTTAAAGCAAAAGCGATTTCCAGCTGCTAGCGGTGGATATAATGGCACCATTTCTTTACGCAAGCTGCGTGTTTATGGCACATGCACAGCGATGAAAAAGCTAAGACATTCTGAAGCATCGGAGGAGACATGCTGCTTCCAAAACACCATAAGATCTATACTGCCTATCCATCACTCCTTCTTTGTCGTGTTATTATGCCTCTAATATCCATTTTATAACAAAAATTTCACTGAAAGTAAAGAAAGCTCAGGATGGAAACATGATTCCATCATTACATCTCACCGTGCCAGAGAATTTGAGAGACCAGACTCCTGCTTCACGGCACACGAGGCCTAAATCAACCAAACTCAGAACATTCTGTACGTTCCTTCTTCAACCTGTAGCACATACTGCAACTTCTAACAGGTTTGGCCTGAAGGAAGACTTAAACTATTGACCTTTGCTGGGTTAGAGGTGGGACATACTGATTTCTGCGGGACATGTTGATCTCTATGAGATGTGTTATGTATCTTTGTCCTTCATCCACTTACCTGAGATTTAAACACCCTCACCTGACTAGGTCTGGCACAGGCTGATTCTTGCATATCTAGTATATCTATGTCTACACACTGCCTCCACACGCACAGGTGAAACTGTCTGATTGAGGTTACCCGGCCACAGTATGCATAAGTATTGTGGGTCAGGTTCATTTGCATCTTGCGTGCCTTGAGGAAAGAGACATTTCTCCGAAGCACACTGGCAAAATAAAATTGATTCGAGGAGTCAAGCTGTCGTGAAATTTCTGTACTTTCAAAGAAATATATTTCCAAGGACCGGGCAATGAGTCTCATGAATAAAGCCCTGTATGATTGAAGTTCAAGCATCTGTCTGAAGACTACCACAACACATCCCAGCGATGGAACAGCGGAACATAATTGTGTTTTTGTTTCTTATGGTTGTATCACAAAGTATTAAATGGCTTTCTGAGCTGATGTGTTTCCACTTAAAGGCCTTCCCAGTTACAAGTTATTGAGCTCATTAAATGGCGAACATTCAGTGCAGTGCGACTCTTGCCCCGTATTACGGTACAGAGGCATTTGTTTCTTTGTGCTTTATTTCACCACATTGCTGTACCGTTTGTACTACTTGAACTATTTCCATTCAGGTAAAGAGCTTGAATCCAACTGATGTCTCTGTGTTGTCTGACCTGTGGTGGTCCGTTTTCCAGCAAACCAGTTTCAGGAGTCCAATGTCCAACATGTTATTTACCTAATTAATGTGCAGTTATTTCATTTCAGCTCAGTATGAGAGTCATCTCTGCTTTTTGCTGTCATTTTCAGTCATGCATGCTTTCTCTCCTCCTAATTCTCCTCACATAAAAAGCACTCACGATGCTGCTGCCGAGTCTCTTTCAAATGCATAAATATACATACACAATGAAACATTATGATGACGCATGCATTATCACAAATGCATGAAGATGTTCTTCACTTGACATAACACAAACAATGATAATTTATGATACTGCTTGGATTATTACAGCATACAGTAAGTCCTTACTACAGTTGATTTTTCAGTTGTGCATATTATAAGCCCCACCAGCCAACCCCTGATTTATAACTAGTTAAGAGCATCAGCAAGACACTTGAATTTTTAATTAATTAAAAAAATGTCACAACTATGTTTTTTTATGACTGTTGGTACAGTGCATCTGACAGCATTATGTGTGTTTATGAGTTAAGTCATAAGCACAGCTGAACATGAATGCATTATAATTCCCTTTGAAAGCCCCCATAATGCACTATAGATGTGGTCTTTATAGAAAGTGTTACCAAAAACAAGAATAAGCACACAAACAAACATCAGTTTGGAGGCAGGTGGTCAACATTAAAGATCTGTGAAGTGACACTGGGCGTAATTCAGCAAGCGTGGACTAAAGGAAAACAGCTGCAACCACAGTAGCTTAGCTATAGCAAGGGGTCCTGTCGGCGCTTTAGCCAACCGTATCTCTCTCCTCTCCTTCACTCCATATCTCCTCTATTGTGCTCTCTGAGGAGCTCTCTCATGTTTTCTGCACCGGCCTATTAGAGTGTACATCCAGCCAGTGCCACATTAAAATCCCTACAACCCAGTGCTTGTGGACTCAGATAAAGATCCCTCTTTTTACTGAATAGTTTGATCCATCTCAGACAGCACACTACATTAATATTCTCCCACAGATCAGAGACAAAAGAGCCTCAGACCTATGTGCTGTACTGACTGGTGTGTCATCTGTGCATCATCCAGAAAGAGAGAAGGGGAGAGAGGGAGAGAGAGAGACAGAGAGAGAGACACAGAGGATGAGGTGGGGATACTCAAATATATGGTAACACTGCATGAATTTTTCATCTGCCAGCAGCTGTTTTCATAACCTTTTCTCAGGGCAGCCACTGTGGTTTCTGCAGTGCCAGAGAGTCATTGGCACGTCAAGCTTGGCAGTCATGGGAATCTGAAGGAGCGCGAAAAACAGAAGAGGTGGGGTCGTTGGCCATGGTGGCAGGTCAGCTGCGGGGGGGACAAATGTGTTGGTCTCTTGGGTCTTTGGTTATGTTTGGAAGACAACGGGCATGTGTGTTGTGGTGAATGGATGACCCTGGCAGGTTTCCCTTCGAGGGAGTCAGGCAAGAGACAGGATGCTTATCCCTGGAGAAACTGCCCAACACTCTGTGCCAATTTGAGTCCTGCTGCTGGTGCATGATGGGAAAGAAAAATATCCCTCCCTCCCTTTCCCTCCCCTGTGAAAAGCACCCTGACCTGAATACAGATTCGGACGAATAATACTCGCTCTGTAGACGAGCGCAGACACGGCTTTTTGAGTATTCATCATCTAAAATCCCCCCTCTTGCCCCTTCAAGGTGAGATTTCGGGGTGTGAGGACTGCAACATCATGCTCTGGCTTGTGA
Organism: Chaetodon auriga; assembly: GCF_051107435.1. Lineage (NCBI taxonomy): Eukaryota > Metazoa > Chordata > Actinopteri > Chaetodontiformes > Chaetodontidae > Chaetodon > Chaetodon auriga. Next base: position 7,767,489 of record NC_135080.1, read on the forward strand.
ACCAAGTGAGAAAGCACAAGAAAGACAGGGTGAACACTGTGAGGAGCGAGAAAAACAAGCAAATGTGACTCCGCAGTTGAGAGCTGCAGCCCCAGATTCACAATCATACTGGGAATCACAACACTTTTTAATAATTCAGGATGAATGGAGGAGAAAAAATTCTGCAGCAAGCAAGGAAGCCAAGGAAATGACAGGGAAGAAGAGAATTCAACAACACTCTCCCTAAAAAATTTCCCAGTCTGGAGACATGCTATAGGGTTACACTATACATCACTGTATAGAGATCTCTTTTAGCATAGAAAATGGCTGTGCTGCTTGTTATTTATGACCTTGGCTCACTCACACGTTCTCTAGCAACAGTCTGCCTCACCATGATGTCTTCATTTCAGTTGCAGTGATGCTTAAAAATGAGGAAATTTTAAAATTAACATGTCAGGTTAGAAATTTACTATGATTTTCATGTTGTAAACATGGAATTTAAATGCTCTCTGCAGCTCTGCCTGCACCTGAGGACACATCTCAAGCACCAAGCTAAAAGTTAGATTTTTCAATTTGGTGCACCTGTACGCTTTCTCAGACAATACCTTTCTTTTAGCATAGAGTTAAACTCTAATTAATTCTGTCTCGAATTAATCTGGTTGTTCTACTTCTCCCGACCCTGGCCCATACCACATCTCATTATGTTCCACTATTTTTAATTTCTTACCACTGGCAACAAGGAAGCGAGACAGAGAAAAAATAAATAAATAAATAAAATAAAACATTTGCCAATTAGTCTGAGCACTTGTGATTTTGCCACTCTTGCTAACAATTCCAATTTCCATTAATTATTCATTTTGAGGTCGCACGCACAGTTGTCCCTGCCAGAAGGGCGTGAAAGAGAGGAAGTGTTGTGGTGAGATCTAATCGTTTGTGTTGATGCTTTTGTGTTTCAAATGCCTCCACTTAGCACGTCTGTCGTCCGGTTTTTCTTATGTGGATCATGTTGAAATCTATAATGTGTTGTCTTGCTTCAAATGGGACCATAATATCTTTAATACATAGAAAAGAAATTGTTGGGCGTATGTAGAGAAGCTGTCTGTCCTTTGTCAACTGTTTTTTCTAAATCTGCATGCAAATTGACACCGTGCCACTCATCCTGCAGTCTTGGCAAGGGGCTGCAGACCAGAGAGAACACGCTTGAGCTCATTGTTCATACATCTATCTCCGTTCAGCAACGCCTTGTTTATTGTTGTGACTGGAGACATGCTGGAGCTCTGCGAGTGTTTACTGGGCTGTAGGGGTTCAGCATGCTGAGCTGCAGGGGTCACGGGACTGGTGCTGAGAGGTCACGGCCTTTATGTTCAGACATACTCTTTGGGGAACACCGCTTTCTTTGCCTCGCGTAAGTCTAAACACAAGCGCTAACCCACAAACAAACACACACACACACTTCGTAGACATGTCTTATTAATCAGAAGCCAAAGACCAGGAAGAGAGTTGGAATATACACAGCAGGACTGAGCTTGACTGCAGGCCGAGCTAGCAGACATGGCTGTGAATCAGGACCAATCCAGACAGATGTTGCATACTTGTTGCTTATCCAGACAGGAGACTCATTTGCACAAATAGGGATGGAAGAAATCCAGTTAGCTCCTGAGCAATACCAAGTGATGCAAATATGTCCACAATGAAATTCTAACATTCAATGCTGAATGAGGTTTTGTGGGATGTGAGTCTGATGAATTGAGGCTTTTTTTTTGTTTTTAAGTTCTGTTTGTAATTAGTAAAACTTGGTTTAACATCTTTTTTTTAATAATAATCAGCATTTGATGTATTGGTGCTGATTTGTAAGTGAAAAATGCTCTTAAAAGAGGCTAAAACAAACAACAACTCTCCCGTTCCTTGTTTTAAATTAAACTGCCTTACACTTGTGCATTCATCACAGGCCCTTATGATATTCATATATTCACAATATGAACTCCAACTCTATATACCAGAGTAACTCTTACTCTACATAATCTCTAACACAGAGACCCACTTTGCGAGTTTTGTTTGGCTTTCTGAGCTGTTTTTCTAAAGGCCTATCTATATATTTTGACATCTGCCATGCCTCTCATTTTTCTGCCCTGCCAACTTCAACTTGTTTTATTTTGGCATTGAAGTATTTGCGAAGACAGAGGTACCGAACTCCGCTACACCTTCCAGGCTGGATCACACAACAGCCAAGGATCCACTCTGACAGAGGTTTTCTGCAAACATGCATGTTGTCTTTGGTGACATGAGCCGCAGTGACATGGCCGAACGCTGAAGGCGACTTCTTAATATGACTCGCCATCTCACCGCAGTCAGCACATTTTCCACTTAAAAGATGACCTTTGTGTTACATTGTCAAAATGTGCAACGAACATTACAGATCAAAACTCTGAGCATGCTAAAGCGCAGCTGTTGGCTCCACAACAACCAGCAAGCTAACAGTATAACAAGCAGCATGAATCATCCCTGTGATAAGTTTCCCTGAAAGTTACGCTTTTACACAACAGCTTGGCGTCAACAGAGACAAAACAGAACTTTATAGTACAAACTGTTTTGTTTCTCACACGTGACCATAATATCACATTCTTCAGGAGGACTACGTGGGCCTCGATGAGTGGATGAGTAGTGTATGGAGAGAGAAAGCTGAAGCCGTTTGGTTCTATAGAAGTGCCTGCACCTGCTAGGTGGGAGGCAGAGAGCTGAAGAGGGCTCATGCATACGACGATGTACCAACAATGGTGTGAATCTCCAACAGAGAGAGAGAGACAGAGAGTGTCTATGCATGAGTGTCTGTGTGTGTGTGTGTGTGTGTGTGTGTGTGTGTGTGTGTGTGTGTTCGTGTACACCTGCAGCCAGATCGCCCCAGCTGCTCCCACATAGAGCCAAGAGCTATTCCGATCAGCGGGATAATAGTGCCATCATCGCATGGTTTCATAAGCTGAGGTGCTCCATGCCGAGATGAGAAACTGACTAAATGTATGCATTCTAACAGACAGTTGCAAGCCAGTGCAGTGTGTGTGTGGCGGGCCTGCAGCGAGGGGCGCTGACAGATTGGGCTGTGGGCGCGCCTTCTTCTCGCTGCCACATCATGTAGCTTGTACTGCGTGGAGACTTTGGGACAAGGATGATGTTTACATCATAAACAAGGTGTGAAATTTAGAAATAAACATGGCTGGCTGAAAGGCTCTCCTTTTCAGGGAGGGGGAGGGAGGCACTGATAGGGTTGCTTCTCAGCTCCTCCATATTAACCGATCTTTTCTGCTTTTCTTATTTCCCTCTGTTGTATTCCCTCTCTTTCTTCCAATCTTTTTTCTTTTCCTTTCTTGGAGGAATCATTATCTTTTACCCACCTAGAAGCAGATATCACGCCTGTAAACAGCACACCTTTAAAGCAATTCTGCTGCATCAGAATACATCCATCTTGTACTTTTTGTAAATAAATAACTTGGAAATCGTAAATGTAAGCATCTTTTCAGCGACCATTAAATGGCTTGGTTTGCATTTGTTTCTCAGGTGTCCTATTTGCATTTTAAAATGTCTAAGATTTTAAGCCTGTACAGTAGACTGCAGTGACCTGAACAGTGCTTGTAAAACAGGCAGATTAGATGGGGTCTCCTGAGGTGTCTATATTATTACTATTTTAACTTATAATAAAGAATAGAACAACAAACATGTCATTGTAAGACGCAGTATGTGTGAGAGTGAATGCGTGTTTATGCCCTGGTTCAGCAGAGCTTGTGCATATGTGGGTACATGCTCTTAATAAATGTCTGCTTGTTCCTTGAAAAAGTAGAACAGCCTCATCCGCACTGGTTCATGGAAATGACATCAGTCTTCGGGGTCAATGGACTTTTCATGTCAACAACAGCGTCTCAGACACACATACAGTACATTCCCGTCGACATCATTACAGCCCACTTTATCTCCCTTCCCCTCCCTTCCCATCCTCCCACTTCCTGTTTCACTCTCCCCTGTTATCCTCTCTCCATTTCTACAACTCTTTGTACTTTTCCATTGTTGACAATGTCACTGAATCTATTAACTTCCCTTTGACCTGTGTGGCACAGGCTCTCCCTCTGCAACACAATCTGTGAACGTGTTTAGAAACAGATCCACTTTAATACCACTGGCATGCATGGAGACACCTACCTTATACCTCTTTGACATACTTTGCGGTCTCTCAAAGAGAACGTCTTACATTCCCCAGAGAGAGCGAAACGAATACGTAAAAGGATGTAAGCTGAGTACACAACGCAGCCACATAAAACATGCCAAATTGGGACAACATGGCCAGGTTTTACTTTGCTATCATGACGCAGGGAAGCTAGGTTAAAAGTTAAAGTGTCAGATCGGTTGACTGACTGATCGGCAGCTACAGGAGGACCCGGTCTGTACCGAGGCCTCTGAGGATGCTGTGCACTCGGCTACCTAATTCACAGTGACTGTTAACCTCCCCATCCATCAGTGGCGAGAGCAGCCATGACACAAAAAACCTGTTTCTTCCATTAGAGCCCTGACAGAGCATAATGCCTGTCCTTGCGCTCTCTCCCTGTCTCTTTGGCCCGGTATCTCTCTGTTACAATAATGAAGTCCTCTGCCTCCTTCTGCTCACATGAAGTGAGCAACCAAACAAGTCTTTAATAATACTGTTTTTGTTACCTTCTCCTCGGTGCCTCTTTGTTTTCCCTTGATGCCCTCGTCTTTGAGAGATGAGGGGACTCACGTTGGCAATAGTGTGAATTAGCACACAGACACATAGGGATGAAAGACCAGCTCTTATTATGGCCTAAACGCATGAGCACACTTCTGGGAATAGAGATGTGTAAATGAGCTCCACACACCAAGTGCTGTCTTTTCTGGGCTGTTGTTTTGCTCTTTTAAATAATTGACAAGGCTGTGCTTGTGAAGACAGGGACAAATCTGCTGAGTTAATGTCGCAGCCAGAGGAGTTTTAGCACCAAATGCTATAAATCCCCCCTACATAGAATTGTTACCGCCATGGCAGTTCATAAATCTTATGTAACCCCAGCTCAGCTATATAACAAGTCAATATTACGCCAGCATGTTCTGTTTATTGTTTCGCTGGAGAGCTGGCAGCGGATGACATCTGCTATATTTACCCTCTAGATTACATTCCATTTCCAAACAACACTTTAACGTCAGGCAGGTCTCTGCATTGGGGCTGGGGACATATTAGCGTGATTGCTGAGGGCAAACTGTAGGCTGTTCCGGGCCATCTGGGGAATAAAGAGACTTGTAGTTTTTGTGAGAGTTGGAGCTGTCAGGGGTGCACACATGGCTTAGACAGTGATCTTATACTGGGGTGTTGGGGCAGAGCCGTGGCAGTGTTCACTGTCGCAGACTGTGGCATCTCTGTGTTCTCCGGCCTCTCATGGGAATTGGGCAGTGTGTGATTGAGGCCTTGACTGGGAGCAGCAGCTACGAGACACAGCATACATGGTAGTGACTATCTATTAGCCTGACAGTTTTTTTTCTTGCTTCTTTTCTCTCTCACTCTCTCTCTCTCTCTTTTTTTTTTGACTGCAGGCGAGGCAGGATGCAGCTTTCTCCTCAAGGTCCCTTGCCAACCATAGCAGATGGGTGGAAACCTCTGTTCAGAATAAAAACAGCTCTGAGCTTTCCCCTCTTGCTCACCATTAAAATCCCAACAAAAAAAACACTCCTGCACCGCCAAGGGAAGAAAATCTATATCTGACTGTGTTTTCATCCAGCCTGGCCTTACTCCGCCCTCAGACCACACTGTTGTGACATCTGTCCTGCTGTTGTTCCAAAATGATGGCCAAGAACAAGAACATGACAAAATGTTCTGAGAGCGGTTCGCTTTCCGTGCACTTTCATCTCAAACAGCAGTTTTAACCTGAGCAACGTGCAAAGGAAAGCGCTTCACAACGGAAACCCTGCAGGATCGAGCTGATTGGAATGTAAAACAAGCAGCTACCAGCTTCACTACTCCTCTCCACTGTTTCTACTCCTCCATCCTAAAGCAGGATCTCCCTGGCCACACCTCTTGCCTGAAAAAATAAAAAAAGAAAAGAAAAAAGGCGCTGCAACATCCGTTAACGAGGCCAGGGATGCGGCTCAGCACATGCCATCACACTTTAAACAGTCTTCCCGGATGCACCATGTTTCACAGTCTGTGTCATCTGAGTCCAGCACGGGTTCTGTGCTCTTTAGCAAGTACTGGAATAATTAACTTGCTTATCTCTGGCACACAAAACAGCACCTTGCACCTCTATTGTGAGTTTGACACCCAGTGTTTATGATGCAAGGTCTTATTGGCTTGAATGCTTTCCATGAGTGAGGGCCAATGTTGAGGAGCGACGCTTGTTAGAGAAGGGAAACAGACCAATGTCAAGGACTTTACTGTCATTCAAAGAAGTGAGATACATAAGACGGGAGTGTGCGCGGTTCTTTCTGCACCAGAAATAGATTTCAATTTGATGGAGGTAGGCTGTGAACACAGCAGGACATTTCTGATATGTGGTTTCAGACATGGGAAAAAAATGGAGAGTAAATTGAAACTGGTAATTCCAATCCGTTCTTATCCCCATTGTACGAGCCTTAATAAGGTCAAAACATGGTTCTGCTGCTGTAAATGACTGAATTTAAGACCATTCTAAGACAATTGTGAGGGATTTGCATATAAAAAGATGTGTGATTGTGGAAAAGACCTTGGCCTATATTCTGTAATTACTACAACTACATCTGTCTCTCAGTCCTGCCTTTGAAATAATACTCATCCGTTCCTCTCTTCAGCTATCTTTTGGATTCTATAGAGTAAATCCTCTTGTCCTCGTCCCGCCATTATAGCAGACAACATCTAGTGCCAGCGCGTATCTCGACGTTTCACTCTTGAAATATTTAATAAAAACTTAGATGAATGTAAAGTCCAAGCTAACTTTGTTTCCGTAGAGGGTTTTTCTCATCTGCACCCAAACCCAACACGATTGCAATGGTGCCCCACAATTAGCATAATCACCCTGCATTAGAGATGGGCTGAGTTTTAAGTGGTTCTGCAGTTGCAATATCACAGGTCACAGCGTGCATTAACATCACACGGCCAAATTAATCCTAACAGGCTGCAGCAATTACCTGAGCCCTGCCTGTTCCTAAAAACCAGTCTGAGCCGTGACAGACGTATGAGCACAGATAACATTTGCCAGAGCGCAGACACGGCTGATATTACAAGCACTAAGCTCAGATGTGACTGTGACAGTAGCCTGTCTCATTAAAGCCAGGGACGAGGGGGCCGGCTCTCGTGGGGCTGTTGGGCAGAAGGTGAGTGGAGCGACGGAGCCAAAGACAGCAGCCTCGACAAATGGAAAGACGATTGTTGTTCGTTTTTCCTCAGCACATTCCCCACTGAGTGTTTTAATTTCACTCAACAGCCAGAGCAGAAACTTTCATTTGGACGCGTCTTTAAACATGGATACTCCGGAGACGGAATTACCCATTGTTTTTGAGTCAAACATCTTGAAATGAATGAGTTCTGGCTGTGACATGGATGGAGTGCAAGATTAATCCGAGGCATAATAAACCAGACAAATCAATGCCAGAATTCAGATCGGTTCAGACTTAACGTCACATGGGAGAGGATGCATGCCGGTGTGTGCGTTGACATCAGACACCTGAGCTTGTGAGCGCACATACAAATGAAATTACAAAACCGCCCCATTCTTTACTTGATCATAAGAAGCACGAAAGTACATGGCAGACTCTCTCTTCTCCCCTTTTCTTCACCTCAGCTCTATCTTGTGATGTTATGCCACTCCATCTTGAGGACTTGCAAACTCTCAATGGCAAAAGGGCAGATGCCCAGGTGCTGGTGTAGCTGAATTGCTGTCCTCAGCACACAAAGGCGATGTCGCCTGGGGAGGATGGCTCAGGAAAGGGGAGAGCTGTCAGAGTAACAGGAGAGCACCTGGGATTACTGTCAACAGTCTCCTGGACTGTCTCTCTGCCCCTCCCCAACCCCCCTCCTGTCTTCTAAGATCCATGGCATTCTCATTGACATTGACCTTTAAACTCCAATTAGCCACTTAATCAGAAATTAATTATTAATATTAGAAAAACCAACAGGGCTTAGGTTGTTTGTCTCTTTCACCTCATTATCATCCACTAATGACCATCCTTGCATCTCATTTCCACAACAAAGGCTGAGGAAATGGCGTTTGCACAAGAATCGGGTGATTTTTTTTTAATTAAAAAAAGAGATGGACAGATTTTTCCACACATGTTCTGTGATTTTCACCTCTGACTCTTCTTCCAAGCGGGAATGTCCTGTGGATTTAATCATTCAGATGTCTCTTCAGACTGCATTAATAAGAGAGTCCTCAGCTGCATAGGAGCACCGCATCCACTTCTGAACTTAGAGCCCTCATGCCCTAATTCAGTGTGAAATGGTTGACAGGGAAGTGTGAAAATGGCTCCAGGAAAAAAAAAAAAAAGTTCATGGCAAAAAAGTGACATGCACACCAGTCACTGCTATCTTCACCATACACACACACACACAAACACACACAGAGACACACTTGTTAATTATTTGTCATCTTCTGTTGGGCGTCACGTGGTGAAACCGTGCCAGAGGCTTCCATGGAAACACTCCTGAGTATTGGCCACTAAATAAATGGCTTTTGGATTTGAACAATCTCCTTTGGCTAAATGGGATGTTTGGAATGCACTGACAGAGCCAGAGGTGCATTGTGTGGCAGTATAATAAATGTGAGTCAGCTATCCAATAATTGGTAATGTTCCTCTGTCAATTACTCTTGACACTGTGTTTTCCGGCCTGGATCTACAGACTACCACTGGGTCAATTTGTTAAAGTTTTTGGTTGACTTATCCTCTCACATCAGAGGTTATGCTTGTTTATTTCATTTCCCCGCATCTTCCTGACGTCTTGATTCGCTGATTCTCCCGTTTTAAACACAAGAAGTGAGGAAAGTCTTAAAATCTACATTCAGACAGGAGTAAAAAATGTTGTCCTCTTCTCAGATTTGCTTTCTGTTTTTCAGGCAGCTTAGAAAGATTTAGGGGATCAGTTTAAGGTCTATATTTCTGCTCCTCTCCACATTATCCTCTTCACTTCTCTTCAGACATCCTCTCCTCCATACCCTCAGCCGTCAGTCCGCACTGCCTCTCACCCGAATGGAAACACAAGCCAGGCTGAAAAGTACAACAATGCAGAGTTGACAAGGAGTGATAGCAGAAGGCTGACACTGTGAGAGGATTAGGAAGATGATAATACGAGCGGGGAATCTATTCTCTTTAAATAGAACTCTTTATGGGCCTTGACGATGGCTGCAAGTTTGCAACATATTACAGTGACAGATGGGCAGTTATTGCTCTTGCGCAATTTTATGTTATCATATCAAATCACTTGCATGGCGTTCGCTTCAGGGTGCATCTCTAACTCTGGGAAAACCTCGGCTTGTCCTTTGGTAACAAAGAGAGACCATTTATTTTTATGACTTCAATATTTTGCTTTATAATCATCAACATAGCACTTGAAGTCTATGAGTCAGATCATCCTTTGGTTAAAAAACATCTCCCTGTTAGAAGAGAGGAGCCCCTTGACGTCTGTGGTTATTAGATATTGTGGAGAACAGATTTGGAGCTGTGTTGGCTGAAGAGGCGCTCTGACGCCACCTTCGCACATCTATGAGATCTGGCCAGCAGTGGTGAGCAGAGCTGGAAAGCTGAAGAGCAGAGGCCACAGGTGTTTCCCTTGTGCTGCATTCATTTTGCTGAACTCATTAATGGAAAATCCCCCAACCCTGTCTGCTAATACTGAAAGGAACACGAACAATGTGCTACTTTACAGTCAATGCTCGTAAGAGGAGTTGGTTTACAAAACACGATTACTAATGCTTCAGGATTTCATAATTGCTACAAGTAATTATCTTTGCACATTGTCAATCACTGGAGATGGAAGATTAAGGAACAGACTGTCGTGTTTCAGATGATATGTTTATGACAGAATGTTCAAGATTTCAATTAATTAGTATTCATGCAACTGCTGATGTGTATGCCAGTGTATACAAACATAAAGCCCGCATGATCTGTGGTGTTCTTACAATCCCCTTTGTTCTCTCAGAGATAAACTCCTTTAAAAAATGCTCAGCACGTTAAGTCAACACAAAAACATTTCCCAATTAGGCTTATCTTGCAAGTTGGACACTTACAAAAGTGAAACCTTGCTGTATTTGTGTGCACGCGAGTGTGTTCAAGCGTGTGTGTGTGAGCCCTTCAAAGTCCTATTTCAGGTTAAGATCTTGGATTTATGCTTGACGATGGATTAAAGCTCAGGTACATGTGTTGAGGTAAGGCATGTAGTGCCGATGCTTGAAGCTGCTTATCTGTGGTTTTGCATGTTTTAGCCTGTTAAGTGCAAATTATGTGTGTGTGTGTGTGTGTGTGTGTTACATTACAGCCAAAGCATACCAGTATTCCAGAGCATGACACAGGTTGTGAGTGATTTCCTAGCTCCCACGCAGCCATCAGTTTCAGTTAATGCCAGTACAGTATGAAGATCTACTTGCAGAGACTTACTTAAGACAAGCAATCCCTCACAGTGCACATTTAGTTGCCTTCATTTTTGTGACAGTCTACATTGCCGCTGTGTGTTGGACGTAGATGCAACAAGAGTTTTGCTTCGTGTTTAAAAAGTTGCTTTGAAAGCTCCGAAATGCCCTCAAACGTCATGTGCACTTTGACATGCACTTAAAAGCACCAATGAAAAGGATTTTAAAAATAGTTTCTGCCTGCAAGAGCATCACTGTGCAACAATGACGTAAGGGATTAAAAAACAAAGGCGAAGTCACGTTGTGTGTGATATTCTCAAGCATGTTTCAAGTCTTCGCAAATTGATTTTCATGCTGTTCTGAGATGAATAGGAAACAGTGGCTGCCCATGGGAGTGAGAAAATCTATGATGTCCAGGTCAGCAGCATGTTTGTAAGAAATCGTGCAAAAACATTGGAACATATGGAAGAAATTGAATCAGCAGACGAACAAGGACGTGCATGTATGCTCATCTTTGTGTTTGGACGGGTTCCACGCTGTACAACGTTCAGTCACTGTCCAATGCAAAAGGTAGCAGAAAGCAAAAAAAAAAAAAAAAGCCTCAGAAGAGCCTCCTCCAATAATCCTGAATAGCATGTAGCAGCAATTACAGCACGCCACAGCATGGTATATTCAGTGGACATCTCGTCCTTTCCATCTCAGAGCTGTTCTGACAGATCATCCCTTGTGCCCACTCTATGGCTGACTGGTTTTGATAAAAAGAGAGATTGTGAAAGCGAGACAGAGAGATCGACAGAAAAGCAGAGACAGAGATGGAGTGACGTGTGCTCGCGTGGCTACATAAATGTACACATGTACTCAGACTCACACTCAATCACACATGTAGCTGTTGTAAAAGACATAGACACACACAAGCACAATCACAAACACCAATCTGACTGTTCAAACAAAGATATGAGGTCTATGTTGTCTCACCTGCAGTTGAATACACACCACCAATAACGTTGTACATTTCTAGACATATTTGTGGACGGTATGGACGTGAGCGTACCTTGTCGCGGCAATGATAAACCTGTAAGAGCTTATGGCCCACGGATGAAGAGATCAGCAGCCGGAGACTGTCAGACAAAGTGTGAACCAAAAGGCCATCACAAAATCTGCATGTCCACTCCCCCTTGAGATGGAAATTTGCCACAATGTGAAGTTACCCTGAGAGGTGCTAACAGTGTGTGTCAGCTAAGACGCTTTCCATCTATATGTTTGTGAATGGTGGATCTGTCACAGTAGATGCTGTGCCTGATGCATCAGCCAGGCTGCCTAGAACGTGTTATTTTAGGTGCAAAAAAAAAAAAAAAAAAAAAGTCAAATTCACCAGAGAACTTGTGCGCTGTTCCTGCCAACGCTGACGCATCTCTGCCTCACTATTGTAGACTGAGACATTCTGGCATACTGAGCACTTTTGGCAGACTGGTGAAATCTGTACTTTGAAGTCGTTTGTCTTGAATTAAGTGATTTTCTGTCCAGCGCTGTGCAGTGGTAAGACAGCTGATTCACATGCAAAAACCTTGGACGGAGCAGGGATAGATCATCCCCACATGCCAATCACCTCCGGTCTCAGCTCTCCATTTAACCCTCAACATAAATGAAAAATGAATGTGTGCTGTGGGAAACCATCTCCTCGAGGATCTGTTGATGATAATGATACATTATCAAGAGTAATAGCGTTTACCAGCATGCCCATTACTTTGACACAAAACAGAGACAGACATGTTTGCTCATACATTAAACAATAAAGAGCCTCTTCTGGAATACGCATCGTGAGTCATGCGAGTTCTCCCAAAAAAATCAAGACGTATCACTTCTCATAAATGATAAGAAGATCAGTTCTGAGTAATGACAAGCTGCCAGGATGCAGGTTTTGACAATGGGCCTTCCCTCAAAGCCGTTACAGCCATAAGCACTCATCACCATAGTGTGTTTCATCTCCACTGTTGGAACAGCAATAATCGATCTGATGGCAGAAAGAAAAACATGTTGTTTGTCTCTGCCCCAGAGGCATGCATTAAAAGCACGCACACGCACACACACACACACACAAAACAGATGTTTTTTCACATGGCAGACTGAATAAATACAAATATGACACAAGCCTTCTTAATATAAACTGCATAAAATAACTCAACGAAAGAGCAGGCTAGTTCTAACTCATGACAAAGTGATGTGCAAGGCAAGGTCTAATGCAGTGGTTCATAAAGTGGGGTCTGGGGACCTCCAAGGGGTCCCTGAGGGGGGCTCCAGGGGCCGTAGCAAAATGAGAAACAGTTTAATTTCACTATTATTTCACTCCCTGGATAACAGCACAATGGGAGCACATATTCCTGTAATCTATTCTCATTAGAGGTTTTACTCTCCCTACTGTTGTCAGACATCCAGTGCAGACAGTTGTGCAGCTGTACGGCCAATTAAAGCCTGGAAAGAATGAGACGGTCCAGGGACAAAAGATCATCACATATGGTCCAACGCGTATCTGTCGGGGGGATCTGGATATTAAAAGTTTGAGGAGCTCTCCCCTTTTATATGAGGTGCTTAAGGTCTTCAGTGCTCATATAGCGCGTAGCCAGAGGAGAATAACCTCATGAACTGCGGTTTGATCCATCGCATTTAGATGTACTGACACACAGCGAAATAATAACGCTTCAGCAGAGTGCAACGCTCGGAGAGATAGCCTTGTGACCGGGGTACAACTCATAAACTGCAGTGCGGCATCAGCTGTATTAATATCACATAGTCGTCCCCATGTTTCCGAACACAGATGAATATTTCATTCCCAGAAACCTTCAGTGCGCGCTGTGCAAACTAAAGATGCGCTTCAAATGGCGCATCGTCCGTAATAACACATCTGCGGGGCAACGTGGTGCATTATGAATGTGTTTAAACATCTGTTTCATAACCGTAAAAAAAAGTACCAGCACTGGATTCACACATTAGCAGAGCGAAGCAGAATTCTCCTTACAGGCGCCATAATCCTACTAATAAAATAGGGAATATGGCAAAAGAGCGAGATGAATGTGGGTGCTAAAGTTGAGACTTACTCACCCCTTTTGAACATTTTGTAGGCCTAGGTGTATTTCGTCCCCTGTCCTCTGAGAATCATCTATTCTTATATTCCAGACTTAAAACTTGTGCGCTTTAGTCTTGAAGTTGATCCGGAGCTTTTGGTCGCTCGTCGGGTGAATGTCAGTTGTCAGTCCTCGGGATTTTCTTGCGATCCACTGTGCTGAGTTGCGCCGCAGACTGCCGCGGGTTTGGCAAACACTGACAACAAACAAGAATCTCCTTTTCCACAAAGTCTGGCGGACCCGGGTCGGACGTGGGAAATTAGGCGGCAATCATTGCGAAACGGGCTCATTAAAACCATCCCCTCAGTCCGAAATGATGATAACTCCAGTGTGTGTGATGGGCGCAAACGCGCACCAGTCCGATGCGAACCGCTGATAGCCAAGTGCTTTTTAGGCGCAAATGACCGTAGAGGCTGCAAATCAGTTCTGGGGGCAAGTCGACGGTGAACACAAGCAGCCCCCCTCCCCAAAAAAACCTCACAGATATTTAAATTCAAGTGGCCAATCTAAAATTCTCCTCTCAGTGCTTCAGAGCCGTTCAAATCGCATCATATTCGTTAAAATCTCTAATTAACATAAGTTATTTGGATTCACATTCCGCCTCTGATGTCGGATTATAAACGCAGACTCCTCAAATCCTCCTTAATGTAGACTTTGATGCCTTCGGTTTCCTTACAATCTCCCCCCTTTTTTCAGCTCTCCTCTCCACTCGTAATTGTTACATTTCTGTGATCTTGTCTGGGAAGATCTCTCAGCTTTCCACCTATGGATCAGAGCTCGTTGATGCGCTCAAGGAGGGAGAAAGTATGTTGTACTGCCTCAGCCCCTCCACCGGGCAGCATCCTGCTCCATCCCTCTCACTGCCTCTGTCCCTGTCTGCGCCAGCCCGAGACACGCTGCTCCCTGACACCAGAGGTCTTCAGAATGGATATGAAATGACACGACGGGCAAAACTGACATGCAACAACAGTATATTAACCAGCAGGCGGAACATCAGGGGACATTTATGCTCAGGTTATGCGCCTCGTCCCGAGGTGGGAGACAGCTCTCATAAAAAAAAACAAAACTGCGATTTGGTGATCAAATAGCCTCCACCCAGATCAATATCTGATAGTTAACAGACCAATACCATCAGATAACTCTCTCTCTCTCTCTCTCTCTCTCTCTCTCTCTCTCTCTCTCTCTCTCTCATACACATAATAATAATAATGACATATTTGATCACATTAGGCTTTACTGAACAAGATTTACAAATGAGGCAAATTTTTTTCAAATATAATTAAACTTTATTGGATTTTATGTGTTCTATTCTTAATTGACTGAAAATTTACCCCAAAAGTGAATGTAAAGCACTTATTAGTTTTATTGATTATTATTTTATATTTTATTTTATGTTTACTTATACTTGACTTTGTTTATTCTATTTTGTTTTACTTTTATTTATGTTCGAATGTACATAATTATTGTAACCGTTTCTACTCTACTTTTTACTTTTTAAAATGTCGGTCAGTGTGTAAATTGGGCTACACAATATTTTATCCTATGTGTCATTTGATTAACTTTGTGTTTTACTTTCCTTTTGTTTTGTTAGTTTATAATTATTTGTATATCAATTGCATATTATAATGTAAGTTCGTGTAAATTGGGCTATACAGCACTTAACTTTTTCTTAATTATTACCTCATTTTATTATTGCCACAGCGGACAATGGACACTTCAACCCATAGAACTGTACCGTAATGAAGTGCAGTAGTCTAACGTTGTGGTCCTCGTCCTTCTGTCCCGTTCAGTGACATCGGTTGCATCGGTGTTCGACTTCTCTCCACTCGCCTCTTCACTCGATTGGTTTCGCCTTTCTTCTCCTCACATGTTCCATGTTTGGGAGGAAAAACATGGCGGCGCCCTCGAGTGAAGTGCAGATTGTTCCTGCCAAAAAGCCCACAGGTAAATATTAACGTCGAATATGAAATATTTAATGTAATAGACAGAGAAATACTTGACTTCAAGAGTACTTTATGGAAATACCTGGCTTCCACCTCGATGAGGCGTAGCTGTACTGACACTCGGCTACTTTCAGCATAACATCACAACACTTTGGCTATGCTGCTATGTTTGTTGTCTAAGTGTGTTCATTGTCAACAATTTAGGCGTTAAAACTTTTGCTTTTTTAGCTGATAGTTAGCATCAAGTCAGCGTTAGTGTGACGACTCACCAGACTTCAACACGAACAGGAGATCGACGTAGAGCGCTTGTCGATCAGGCTGACATATTGGTTGCGTGTTTCAGGATGAATCAAAGATGTTTTATTGTTAGCGAGAGTGTCATCGCCATTTTTGTCTTCGCGCATTTTCGTTTGTCACAACACGATGATAAATGTCTTTGCAGGGTCCACTGGGGAAATTACATATTACCATCTGAAAACCGTGGCATTTCCTCTGGTTACGTGATTGCAGAAATACAATTAACCGTGAACATAACATCTTAGAAAATGTGAAAGGTGTTTTCTAATCAGGTTCATTGCAGGTAAGAAGACAGTAAACAGCTCTCCTCAAGATTGTGTTTATAATGACAGATGGGCCGGGGGCATTGACTTTGATTGACAGCATTTTTATGGTTTCAGATATTTTACTTGAGCGTCTGTAATTTATCATTCAAATATGTAATATTCGTGGGCTGTGCTGTGAAAGTAGCTCAAGTCAGTTGATTGCATCTGTAGCGGAAAGCAAACCAGTGTCACTGGTGTCTGGTGGCAGAGATTTATATAAATAGTAGTTCAGTCGGTACGTGAATTATGAGTGCAGTGCGTGACTGTTTAACCAATGTCACATTTACATTTTGGGAGAATAAATCTGCCTGTGTGAGTTATTTATTGAACTCGACACGGAGCCAGTCAAGTCGAATTAAAAGTCAAAGTAAAGCTGTGTGTAGCCGAGCATCAATAAACACTTGAAAATGTGAATGTGTAAAAAAAAAAAAAAAAAAAAAGTCATGCCGTGTGTATACCGAATGCAGCTGAATAAAAAGTGCCGATGCAGTCCATGTGGTAGAAAGCTGATGAAATGTGTAAACTGCTGAGTCACAGTGATTTGACATGTGAGGAGGTGCAGACTGTTCAGGCGTAAAAATGAGAAGACTTTCTCTTTTCTTGAGATCTGCTGATGGACACCAGACGAGCCACGCACGCCCCTCTTTGACACCTTGTTTTCTTCAGTATATCGAGCCTGTTGGACGTGTTTTGTTTTCTTAATTCAGTACAATAAAGGCCGCCCTGAAAGTTTTAGTTTTAATCATCACTTCCTAAATAAGATTGTAGATTGTGATCAAAAATAATTCTGCTTGTACTTGAGAACAAGTGGGGCTACATCAAACTTCAAACTCTGCCAGTAAATCTGAGCCACATCTCTCAGCTTTTTTCCCATCACAGCTGGCATGTCGGGCTTCCCAGTAGTTTGCAGAAAATTGAAAATGAAAGATGCTACGAGGACAAATTGTGGTGCTCTCCCCTTCTACCCCTCTCGTACCTCTTAAAAGTTGGCCTGTCCCTGTGGAGCAGAGTGGCTCATTACCCGCCTCCACCCTCAGACTGTAGAACATGTCTGAAGCCAACATGGCTCTCAGTTCTGCGTTAGCCTTGTATTCAGCCTGTTTTCTATTAACATAATGAGGAAATGTTGTTCAGTCAGATACCTGGCAAGTTGCAAAAATCTTGATACTGAAGGTATGTTTACTGACAACATGTTTTATTTTATGCCAAAATAGGCACTCTTACAATGCACTGACCTCTCACAGTGTCAACAGCATTATTCAGCTCTTTTAGGGATATCTTTAGGCACTGATTATGTTTCAATACAGAAAAATAACAGAAAAAGCAATCACAGTCCTTCCCTGACCTTAACCAAAGTGCTTTTGTTGCCTAAAGCTAACCACAGGCTGGATGTGAACCCTGGATCTGGTGTCACAGTCGTGCACTTTGCACGCCCTTCATCCACCCCGAGCGCCTCCCTGCGACTTCAGCGTGGTGCATAAAATGTAGTGTTTCAATTACTCAAATGAAACTGTGAGCAGATTCCAGGCAGTGACTGTTTGTCAGCACAGCGTAGTTATGAAAGCAAATTAGTTGTATATAAACGTCATTTCTAGGGTTGCTTTGTGAAACCAGCCCCAGTTCTGTGAGCACCATCGCGATGTTTTACTGTGGACGTCGTCATGTGCCGCTTCGGTAGACATCGCCCTTCAACCTCTTCTGTTGCTAACAGCTCAATCATTTCACTTTCTCTTCAGTGGTCCGAGGACCGCGACGGGTTGCCAATCAAATTCCAGATGAAGTCCTGCAAGACCCTGAGCTGCAGGAGGCGATCAAAGCCCTGCCTGCAAATTACAACTTTGAGATCCACAAGACGGTTTGGCGAGTGAGACAAGCAAATGCTAAGAGAGGTGAGCGGTGTCCTTTCTTAATACACTTGACTTGTTTTGTGCATGAGATAATCACTGTATTTACTACACATTTCAAAGAATAGAAGAGCAGCTGTAGAATAAGTTTTATTGCAAAGGTGAAATGGCGTCTTGGAGGTCCTCACTTAAGAAAATGGGAGGTTGAAAACAACAAGCACTTCATGTAAAAGCTGAGCCAACCATATCGTCCACAATGTCACAGTGCTCACAAACACAGTTAATAAGTTGTGCCAGAGACTTTTCAATTACACAACTGACTTGAAGAGGAATGGTTCCAATTTATAAGCATATTAACTAGAAAAGACAGAGCACAAATGATGCTTTTAAGTAAAGGACCTCTGTCCCAAAACCTGACAACCATTACACTGAGCCATCATGCCCTATATCATCAAGATTCACAAAAATACACGTGTTATGCCCATGAATGGCAAAAGATACTACTAGTAATGCTTCACTGTGTCTTCTTAGTCACACCCCACAAACAACATGCGTGCACAGCATTACGAATCATATACCAAAAGACTAGGTGTGCAAGCATTCATCCAAAGCACCGTCCACGACGACATCTGTGCTTCGACCGACTTGGACAGCTTCATTGTAAAATCCGACACCTGCGAGGTTCACACAGGTTTCTCCAGTCACAAGAAAACAGACCAGGTTTTCTAAAGGCCGCGTAGCTCAGCCCACAGTGACGATGCCGAGTGAAACATCGCCGAACAAATACAACAATGCACACACACATCAGCAGCAAACACTGTGAAGAAACTGGTACATTTAAGATGTGAGTGGGTTCACACTGCTTCTGTGAGGGGGATGTGTTAGCCTTCTTTGATCTTCGGGGGCGGGGGGTGTTTATGTGTTATTGACAGAATTGGAAGGCTTACACTCACAGTACAGCTCAAGCTCATATTTCACCATCCGTGCAACGCAGATGTGAACTGTAACCCAAAGAATTCCTATTTTTTTCCACTTCTTTTTTGACCCCTGTTAAAAGCAGATCTTGGCCTCATAAACAGCAAACACTTCAAGCCCCGTCTCAGAGTAGAAGGAGGAAAAAGGTTACATTCATCAGCTCTGAAACCGGGCAACGTCTTCAGCCGCCTCTGTGACAAACTGTCCACACGTCACATCTTTTGTGTTATTTCAGGATGGAGGTCATTTAAACTGATTCAGGATATGGGTCACTTAAGAAACAGCATAGTTTACGAGAATATTCAGATCAGAGAAAAAAAAAAGAAAGAAAGAAAGAAAGAAAAATCTGACTTGAGTAGCGAGGCCTGCAGTGGGATTTTCGCCTCAGGACTAACTGAGTGTGGGCTCCGTGGGAGGCTGCACTGACATCGATGTATGTTGTGGTCTATGGCAACAGGCAGATCCTTTTCTGTTGCTCTAGAACTGCCTTTAGTAACATTTGACAGTAGTATTACAATGTTTATACCATTATTTTGTAACAGTAATGATAATGATAGATTATTATTATCGTTGTTAGTAGTAGAAGTAGTCGTAGGTGATAATCAAAAGCAGAACAGAGAGCTACAGTGAATACAGCCGAGAAGCTGTGGAGGGGTGCAGTCAGTCCCCTTTTAGTTTTGCATTATTAAGGCAGAGCTGTATTTCAAAATTCCAAAATCTGCAGGGAAATGAAGAAGCAAAGAAATGAGAATCACTGTTGATTATGCACACAGTGCTTCACGCTAACTATCCAATACATAATTTGCAGTTTTTCCATAAATTGGTTCCCACTGACAGTCAGCACAGGTCTAATATTGCAAAAATACACGCAGGACTAATCAGATGGTGTGCATCCTTGAGTTATGCGCTATGAATCACCTCATTTTTAAGGCGCTCTTCGTTGGTCTTTGCATCGTAACGGGACCACATTAACAGCATTAAAATCACGTGAGACACAAGAGATTCTTCTGTTCTGTTTGCAGGACTTGAAGGGATATAACTAATGTGCACTGTTGACTTGAATATGTGTTGCGCAATCGATCCTCGGTTTGGAGGAAGCGGCGTGTGTGAAAACAAACTGCAGTAACTCCCCCTCCCAAGTGGCTTGAAGAACAAACAGTTCAGACTCAAGCATGCAGTTCAAGTGTGAAAACGCATTTATTACCTGAAGCAGGACTCCTGTGTCTTAATTATCTCATCATATGCCCAGTTCAAATAGCCTTGAGTGCCGTGTTCTTCTACTGTTGTCTCATCCTGTCCATCACTACAACCTGTTCAAGAAAATCACAGCGATACTTCCTGTGTCCAGGGGTTCCTCTTTAAAATCCAACGAAACACGTGTGAACTAAACACCTTTTTGGTTTAAGATACCAATGGTTTGTATTTTCTGTTGTGCCACAGATTGTGTTTACCTGGCAGACGAATACAAACACAAAGAAGGAAGTTGTTACTAAATAAGACTGAAGCCTTGGGAGCTCTCCGCTTTGGTCCTCCATCATTTATACTGAAAAATGCGAACCTGTCCTTTGTGGGCAGCTGTAGCTCAGGAGGTAGAGCGGTTGTCTGCCAATCAGGAGGTCAGTGGTTCAATCCCTGGCCTCAGCAGTCCACATGCCGAAGTATCCTTGGACCTGAACCTCAAATCTGCCCCCGGTGCTGCGCCATCAGTGTGTGAATTCATACGTACGTCGCTTTGGATAAAAGCGTCTGCCGAATGACTAATAGTAATTGTAATTGCATATGTGCTTCAGTTTCCGCCCTCATGCATTGTTGCATGTATATTTTCACTTTTCCTCGTGTTTGGTGTTCCCTCGGCCGTGTTACAACGTCGGCCTCCAGCCTGGGAAAAAAAACAACGTCCTTCACTAATGTAAGTGTCAAAATGTGTAGCCGTTCACTCCTTCCCGCCTTGGGTGGAGATATGCAGATGACACGCCGAGAGGATTGAATCACGATGTCCCTGCAGGGAGCGTGTGGTTTACCACAGCTTGCTGGCTTTGCTTTTTTGTTGTGCCCGTCATCTCCCTCTGAACTGGGAGAGCATAACTCACCTTATCACCCCTGTCGCTCTCGGTTCCTCTTTGTGTCCATCTGTTTCTTTGTCAGCCTTTGAACTGCTCTCGAGTCTCATGCGCTGTGCTTTTAAAACAGAGTGAGGAACACACAGAGTAATTTGATTTGAGCTGCCCGGCCGGCCTCCTTTTCTCTGAGTTTATGAATAGTCAAAAGCTTTGTGTTGTTTTCTCATTTTAATCTAATTGTGTGCCGTTTTGATATAATCTGTTGTGCATCTCCGCTTTTCACAAGAGCGGCTTAGTTGTTTGGAGTTTTTCTAACTGCTGTTGGCTGTCTGCTGTCTTCATTAGCGTCACACATTCAGTTTAAGATAAAGCCGAGCAAACAAAAAATTAATTAGGTGATAATCAGTGGCTGACGAGTCTAATTTTTTGTTTATAGAGAAGCAATTGTTTAAATGCTGCCTGGAAAATGGATTCAAACCAACGCATGAGCCAGATGGAGGTTCTTCAGGCTAGCCATTCACAAATAAGATAAAAAAAACTGTCATAAATGTTCCAGGTAACATCTGCCCTGAATGGTGCCCATAAAATTAAGAAAATACAGGTATGTTTGCTTTTTGTAGCTTTGATTAAGTAATGATTGTGTTGAAACTACAGCCAGCCTTATATTTTTAGCCATATATTGATACTTGAGAGTAATAGAAATCTGATAATGTGCTAAGCAGCTACTTCATCACTCAACTCTCACTGAAAGCACCATATGGATTTATGGCGTAGAAATCATGTACAGCGTGACTGTTCATGAATCTCAGTTCATTTTTACCGTTTTATTATGGCCTTTGTCTTCCAACCGTTGCTCAGCTTTGCACACAACTGCTGAATCCCATTTGGAAAAACAGAAAAATTAGAAACGACATCGAGATAAAGCAAAAGAAGCAAAAAGCAGTACGGCCTTGAGTGTCTTGGGGGACCTTGAATTCATGAAAGTGCTTCCCTGCTGGGTTTGTGAAACGCCCGGGGAGTTGTTCTGTTTTCAGTGGTCGTCTAACAACTAAACTACAGACAATCAAAAGATTAGCACAGTTGACAGTTTCTCTTTAGACGTTTCCTTGAGCTCCAAGACAAAAAGCAACATGTGCAGCATTGAGTTCCTTTTCCCATGGTATAGTCGCTTTTATGAGGGGGTGGCGTGAAAATAAGAGAAAAGTTGGAATAATGATGTTGTAAAATACCAAATTCTTACAATCTTAAATACAGTTTTGAATCGAGGATTGTCTAAATGCCAATGTGAAAGATGCATAGAATTAATGGCCGCCCTACTGAACAGAACAAAGTCCAACAAGTCCAGATCGACAAAACATCTGGTTCAGTCCATGGCTGGTGCCTTGTTTTTCCCTCAGTTAATAAATGGTCTCTTTCTAAATAGTCTCTTTGTGCATCCCCCAGTGTTTTCTTCAATTCTCAAATACAAAACGACTCCCAGTAAGCAGTCCAAGATGGCCTTTTTTTCCTCTGTCTGAACAGCATGTTTCTTTATAGAAAACATGACAGCAGTGAGAGCGCTGGCTGCCGGTGAAAAGTGCAAGCAGATCATTGTCAGTGGTATCCACAGACTGGACACGCACACGTGGACGCATGCCTTCTCTGAACAGAGCCTTGTTAATGGTAAATACACACATTTACATACAATAGAATATCTTTGCATAATTGTTCCCATTGTGTCCTAATTTAAAGTCTGTTTGTTTGAAAAGAAGTCAAAGTAATGAGCTGAATAATTATGTCAGATAATGTATATTTAATATATTAATAAGGTTAAACTAAATATGTGGTGAATAATGCAACGCAACATAACAACTGCAGCCTCCAAAATGACCGTCAACTTTAATCAACACCTCTCCTAAACAGCTACACAAACCTTAACATTATGTTATTATAGGACTGTTGTATTAGACTGCAGTGGCTTGGTGTACCTAATAAACTGGCACCTGAGTCCATTAAATGTATTCCTTTGGTTATTTTGTTACATCCCCTTTTTCTAATTTTGAGGGTTTTGCTGTTCATGAGGAACATGATTCATTCGTCACCTCTAACCTCAGATATGATGCATTCACACACCCAAAATGTAATCTACTGCAGGATAAAGCCTCGATACGTATAAACGTACTCAAATCTTCCGTAAATTCAGAGTAATCCCTTGGATTTGCACGTTGGTCTGCTGTTCACTGATAAATTGGTCTTTCCAGCTCTTTCTTAGTTTGTCCCCTGTCTTTGTTTGCTAACATAATCCCAAATGTACCTTTCCTGTTCCCTATACCGCCCTTTGCGTTGTGCAGTAAGTGTGTGTCATATGACAGCATCGTTGGATAGCTGGTGATTGACCGCGTGAGCCAAAAGTGAGCTTTTGTCTGCAGGAATAAGGAACCTTCCACACACACGCCAGCCGGCGCTATTGAATGGCCTCCTCCTGTCTCCTTTATGTCTGCCTGGCCTCGGTGCTTTGTCTTTTCCGGGTGCGGGAGTGCGCTTCCGAATGCAGAAGCGGCTTATCGTGATTGCGTGCCGACTCGAACATGCCTCCATAACGGCCAGTCCCACCTCCAGCTTCTGACTCACCTTTTGCCGAGGGCAGTGGACGGAGAAAGCTCTTTGCTTCTGTCAGCTGTGGCAGAGGTGTGCTCTGAAACCTTTCTCTGTTAATAAACTTGCCCTTTTCCTGGTAATGACCTGTCTGTCACTGTCTGTGTGAGTGCTTGGTGATCCCTTAACCTTTCATCAGTAAGAAACGCTCGCGCTCCTCCTCTTCGCGCTGCCCCATCTATCACTCCATCTCATGACCATCCTCGCTCAACCTCCTCAGCCTTTTGTCTGTGCAAGCTTTTATTGTTTAATGCTGTCTGCCATTGAATTCTTGAAATGGTTTCAGGGCCTAGTCATGTGAAACCGCGATGTGCGCCGAATTCAGTGTCTTCGAATTGTAAGTGTCCACTGAGACGTTGATGGATTTATTGAAGTAAGGTGTGACGGACTTTGACGGGGAGAAAATGTCACGGTTGATTGAAACAAAGCCTTTGTCTCCAGGTGCTCGCTCCATGCCTCTGACTTGGTGGCTCGGACTTCACACCGAACGGGTCAATACCTGGCGAAGGCATGTTTGTGATCATCTCGAATCTGGTGTTGACAGGAGGCCTCGCTGATACACAAACAGTGCAGTCTGATATAATCCCAGACAGCAGAACCTCAGTATTTCCCACAATAACAAGCAGAGAAAAACACCCTCACATTTAAAAATCAGTTAAAAAATGAATTCTGGTTCATTAAAAAACGTCAATCTAACATAATTTTACAAAGCATTAGTTGTTAGTTCTTATCTCATTTCATCAAATGCTTCTATTTTAGGCTTCTGCATTGGAAATATGTTCAATTGCTTTGAAAACAAGGAATTAATTTCACGTTTTCTTGTAAAAAGGATGAAACAACGTCATGTGCTCTTCAGATTTCTCCTTGTCTTTTGATTTGGCACAACATGTTGACACTTGTTGCTCGAAAGCTGAATTTCTTGCATTATTTCCTCTTTAAAAACACATTTCTTCACTGGAATCTTTCCTGAAATAGTCGTGACGGACTGGTCAACTAACAGAACATTAAGAGCAAAGTGTTTTGATAAAGGGTTAAAAGTTTACATTTTCTGGTTCAGGCCCCTCAAATGTGTGCAATCAGAGGTTTTCTGTGTTTCATATCATTGAAAATTGAGTCGCTTTGGGTTTTTGACTGTTTGTCATATGAAAGAAGAAATTAAAATATGTCTCATGGGGCTTTGGGGGATTTTTTGATGAGTATTTTCAACCATTTTCTCACATGTTATAGAGCAGCAATTAACTGGGAAAATAATCAGCAGATTTTTTGATATTAATCATTACTTTCGGCCTGAACTGTGCATAAAATTGCCATATTTTACCGTATTTGCTTTCCTTTCTGATCTCCTCCCTGTCACTTCTCATCCACTTGACGCTCTGATTCCTGCTCTGTTATTCCTCGCAGGCTTATCCTTGTCATGATCAATGTCTTAGCCCTTTCTGATACCAAGGTGTGGCCATGTTTAATTGATGACGAGGTGGCAGGATTAATGTACACTGCATCATGGATTCTGTGGGATCTTTAATGCAAAACCCACAAGATTTATCTGGTAGGAAATCCCCAAACGGCATTTGGATTTCCATCTTATGTTTTCAAGGAAACATGATGGTATTATCTTGAAAGGAAAACCGAGAAGTTCCAGTTCAGTTTGTCTGTCAAGTTCAAACAAACGATTCAGCCGTGTAAATCAATTACTTTACTTTAGAAATGTAAAATCGATGCATGTGAAGTGATGTTACACGACCCTCTCAGGCTGTGAAAACAACAGGTTTAACGATGCCAAAGCTAAATCTTGCAGCGTTAATTAAAATGAAATCTAATTTGCGTACCCACCACGGGACTCGGATGTGCTCCAAAACTGAGTGGCTTCTTCCTTGGCCCACGCTACACCCTTCCACCACCTTTCATGAGAATCTGGCTTGTAGTTTTTCTGCTAACCTGCTTACAAACAAACAAACCGGACTGAAAACATTAACCTCCTTGGTGGAGCTAATTAGAACAATACATTAAAATCATAATTAAGTCAACAATTTAGCAAAAGCCCTTATATTGAAATGAGTTTTAAGGGAAAGGGAGCATTGTCTTGCACTAGCCGATCATTTAAAGCCTCATAACCACACCTCTCTGTTGTGTCTTTGGTGCTTTACACATTGTGTTTATGATTATGGCTAATTAGATAAATTCCTTTCTCTAAAGCGTGATTGCATCTTGTTGTCGGAAGCTTTTTTCATATGCTGTAATTTGTTTAAAATCTCCTGCACTCATATTTGTTTTGAGCTCACACTTATTATTGAGAGTTCCATAGAAAACCTATGAAACAGTTAAACTTCCTTTCCTCACTCCCGCATCTGCTTTTCAGAGGTGGAGAGTCTTCCATGCAATCCTGATCCCTGCGCTTACGTCAGTACTAAATCCAGCAGAATGTGCAGCCTCAGATGATTCCTCCAGTCATCATTTGCGTGATTTTCCTTTCTAAGAATATGCACAAAGAAAGGAGCCAAACTTCGCTGATTGCAGCCAGGGTGCAGTCGAGATGACAGGAGGCAAACTGTGCTTCCGGGCCCTTCTCCCTGTTTGATAAAAAAAATATGCCCGTTTCTCGATGCAGAGCGAGTCGGAAACGAGGCGCAAACCACTTAGCAAATGCTGCCTTAAATAAGGTTTTTTTTTCCTCATGCCGGTTGGTGTCACACATCAGTAGATCAGTGGATCTCCTGTTGTCAGCACGCAGCACCATCAGCAGGACCAGTGCTTGTTAATCGGTTGCTTGATTTCAATTTTCATCACAGCCCCAGCAGTTTGTCCATATTCAATTCTAGCTTTGGGACAAAAACTCACGCGAAGCTGGGGAAGGAGGGTGTTTTTGTGTGTTTCTGTAGCAAAGAGAGTGAAACTGTGACTCACGGAGCTGGCGGCAGGCATGGAGACGGACAGGAAAAAGTGAGAGTTTAATGGCTCTGTACAAGCCATGAGCTGTAGAGCTAGACCTGTGGTGATTGGTTTGGACTACATTTCCAACAGCCTGTCACTCGCTAAAATAAACCAACAGTACTACCGTGGCAGAGGGGAAATTGCCCTGAAATGTCACTATTTGCTGTCAGTGGAGCACTCTGAACCAGTACCAGAGGCTATGTATAGCTGTGCCATCCAGGATTTATTAAATAACATGTTGCCGTCACTCTAACGCAACTTTTCTGTTCGCCTTTTCCTGCTCTCCCCAGTGGCTCTGCAGCTTCCAGAGGGCCTGCAGATGTTTGCCTGTGTCATCGCTGACATCATCGAGAGGTAAGGCGCAGAAAGAAAGAGGTTTCTTTTTAATTTGATAAGTTATTAGAGAGTCCAGGAGTAAGCAGCAGATGTAGAAGCCGAGCCAGCAGCGTACAAACTTTTAACTGCCGCTGCCACTTGGTGCTCATTAGGAGACTGAGAGCTTTATCGTTAATTCCCCGCCTTCGACTCAGTCAGGGATTCGGCAGAAAATGAGACACGATTGCGCTGTTTTAGGACAGAGCAGATATCACAGCATCCCTTGCTCACAGTTGGAGGAGGGAAGAGATATAATTCTTGTTAATTACATCTTGTTTCAGTCTGCATATGCCCTATTGCACACACCAGCGCTCGATCACACAGACACCGCAAAGGTTTTTTTTTTTTTTTCCTGCAGTGAGAAGTGCTGCAGCATTAATGCGCTCCAAACCTAATAGTGGTTTGGCCTACACTGTGCTA
This sequence comes from Chaetodon auriga, assembly GCF_051107435.1. Classification (NCBI taxonomy): domain Eukaryota; kingdom Metazoa; phylum Chordata; class Actinopteri; order Chaetodontiformes; family Chaetodontidae; genus Chaetodon; species Chaetodon auriga. The sequence continues at coordinate 7,794,948 of NC_135080.1, forward strand.
AATAAAATATGTACTTCAGTGCTTGGTAAATAGCAACACACATTCTGACAAAAAGAAACCCTTAAGTGAAGGCCGCGATGAAGCAAGAGAAAGATCAGCTCTGTCCATTTCTTTTTTCCTTCTGTGTTGCCTCTGTGGTCTCATTTCACCTTCAGCTGGCCTCTGTTTCTCTGGAACACTGCCTGCCAAGTGTTTTCTCCATCAAAATGGCTCCTAACACTAAACACACAGAGTGGATTCTTTTCAAAGGTGTTTAGTCAATACGAACCTGATTACCAGATGGACACGATGAAGAATAGAGCGGCTGGAGCGGCCATATGCTTTTCAAGCAAGGCGGATGTTTTATTTCACACAGGAAACTCGGAGCCTGTCGGTTTGACTGTGTTTTTGTGCCCCGTACATGCAAAGACACATTTATTTGCCATAGAAATAAAAACATTTTAGTCTTTCTCTTAAATGTATTGTTCGGGGGGGGGTCGTCTTTCTCTTTTGCCTCAATTATTTTATCTCTCTCTTTACTCCAGCGTTTTGTTCACCTTTCCTCAAAGCTGCATCAGGCCTCCATCGCTCTATCCTTCTATCACTGCCTTTACAGTGATTTCAACTTTTTTTATCGCCGGAGAAATGATAGAGTGAAGTGCTGATGATAGGGTCTGGTCTTATCAGTCCTGCTGCTATCAGACTGAGAGCGAGCGCCGTTTGCCGCGTGGCTCTCAAACCACACACCCGTGCAGTCCACATTTCTATGTTGGAATCGTCCCTGTCCATCATGGACTCTGCTAAATCGGCCCCATCTCTTCTAATGAGAGCAATTAACGGACACTAATTGCTTTTCTCACTGCCTTCATACCTCGTCCTCTGTCGCTCGTCCCTCTGTATTTTTCACCCTCTCTTCACCATCCACATGATTTCTCCCCCAGACTGCGGCAGAGAAGATTGTTCTCACGGTTTCCCTTCATTAGGTCCTGCTATATAGTTTCCCTGAAGCTATTTTGCCACTCTCTGTGCTGTCTTACTATGTAAGAATTTTCTTTTGCAATTCTACCCTTTCCAGATTTAACAGATGGGTTCTTTGAATCCTGGATGAACATCAGAGCCTCTGAGAAGTACTGAATATCTTCCATCTTGTGCACAGACAACAGGCTGAGTGTATAATTTGAATGACATCAGCTGAGTTTGAGTGCTATTGTCTGTCCGTTTCTTGACAAACTCAATGACGGACAGACGTGTTGGTCATCCAGGATCACGCGAATGCAGTTTTGGCTTTAAAGAACATTTCCAGTTTGTTACTACTTGGGTATTATTTTTGCAGTTTTGGCCTTTCCTATTGGTTATGGTAACATTTTGCTGACAAAAGTAATTGCTGAGATCTGGGAACATGGCCATAAAACTACAGTGAGGCGGTCAGACTTTAGATTTTAGACACAGCTTCAGCTTTTCAATGGTAAACTCAAAGATGTGCAGTCTTGAAATTGACGTGATGCGATCAGCTCGAAAGACTCCAAAAACTCTCCCCATGGTACAGTGGTATTATAGAGCGATGCTTCATTTATCTATAAACAAACTTTGGCTTTAATTATTGCGTCTGTGTCAGAACAATCACTGGTGCAACCAAATATTTTTTCACATTCACATGTGAGAGAAGGCATGCAGTTGCCTTAATTAAGTTGACTTAATATGTGTAGATATCGTGATTGAAGTGATGGCAACAAGGATGGTCGAGGTCGACAGCCACGTGACGTTTAAGGACCTATGGGAGCAAACGGTGAAGCCAAGGTCAGGGCCATCTGCTGGCTTTTCAACGCATGATCTTTGATCCTGATGTGAGGATGAAATTGTAAGAACATTTGTAAGGAGGAAGTAAAGAAACTCAAGGTCTTGGTTCAAGTCTGTTTCCACTTCATACTGTAACTGGATAGATAGTGCCACGGAAGTCACAATAGTCCTGATAACAATCTCAACACAGGAGCTCAGAAATTTGGCTGATCCCTTCAAAAGCTCTTCCTGCAGGTGAAACTGTCTGCTTTTGGATGTTTAATCTGCCCTCCAGATGAAACTGCTTGTTGCGGAGAAACCAGGATGATGTGCTAAGAAGCCTGTCAACAGTTCAGAAATGAAAGGAGGACATGACATAACTGAAGTATCTCATGCAAAACCTGACAGTGATCACCAATGGACAAATATTTAAAGCAGACTTTGCAGCAGCTACAGTTTCAGAGCACTTTATTGTGGCAACAAGCAAGCTAGCTGTTGCACTGATGGAAATGTAGCCAATGGGCACACCCCTCCTAATGTGGATCTAACATAGGATTGGAGGGTGGTGTTTGGAGAGAGTGAATGACCGTAACCTTTGGATGTTGGCACAGCGGGCAGCAGACCTTGTGTCACACAGCTTATGTCGAGGGTTACCGGAGGTCCCAGGAGTCGGGCAGCTCGGCCATCACCATCATTGACCCGTTCTCTGGAGACAGGGCTGAGATCCATATCAAAATGGGGATGAAAGGGCTAAGCTGGCCTCAGAGTAAGGAGCTTCAGTGGGAGGGACCGCTAAGTCTTAATGAGGACAAGCTGCTCTGAATTATGGCCATGCTGCAGTTAATACACTTAGGCCCAAATGCACACCCTTTACATATTAACACACTTTTACAGTCACATATACACACTTTTACAGCCACAGTGTATCATGCTTAATGTGATAGGCACTATACTTCTCTTTCAAGCATTCTCTCTCTCTCTCTCTCTCTCTCTCTCTCTCTCTCTCACTCTCTCACACACACACACACACACACACACACACTCACACTCACACTTCATCTATTTATACACTAGCAACCAGGGGAAAACACATGATCATGCACTCATATTTATGCATTTACAATGAAACAGCACCACAAACTGGCCTACAAAATAACCTCAGAGTAGACTCAACACATTTGGGACTTCAAAGTGCTTTAAAAGGAATTAAGAAGACCCACTGAAGAATCTCAGATGACACTCGGGTTCTTATGGAGTTACCAGGAAAGGGAGGGTTGTTGATATTGGGAATAGGTTTTGATTTTTTTTTTTTGTTCAGAATATTTTTATATAACATCACATTATTTATCAGGTCTCTATCGTGGAAACTATAGGTTATTGTAGGGTTAAAGGAATTAATTATACAGCATTTTTCTCAGTTAATATTGTCATTATTATGGGAAGTGTGGTAACCAGTTAGATCATAATTTAGCAGGAAATGGCAACATCCTCTCCTCCCTACTGGAGAAACCAAACCTACACCCTAATGCTTGAAGGTGATCATAAACCCTAAGATATATAATCATCCAATACAGATCTGCTAAAATGGGGATTAAGGTGCTTCATAAAGAAGAAACTTACTCCAAGGCTGTTCAACTTTGTTCCATTACACTCTATTTTGGTAGATGTACTGTCTAATCAATCAAATCAGTAGAAATCTTTAATGTTGCAGATGTTAGCAGATGTTTTCGCACATAATAATCCAGATCACATATCAGTTTTCAGTTTGCAGGCTGAGCACTTTCAGATGGGAGCCCGCTCGAGACTTTAAAGTAGATTGGTGTCTGCAATCTAAATTACCATGTCACCATGTGTAAAGCTGCAGTCCATTTATTACAGTGCCATCCCCCTTTATCAGATTCTCTCTGTGCCTTTTCATTTCATTCTTTACTCTGCCCGTGTTGACATTGTCATAGAAATTCAAAGACTTATGAACTCTGCTTTCACAAGTAAACAAAAAAGAAAAAGCTTTCAGAATAAAAGAACGAATTGGTAACTTGTGCAGGCAGGCAATGATGCATGTGCTGTCACTGTACCATATGTTTTATTGCCTTTGATGGTATGCCAGCTGTCTCGTTCTAGCTTTGAAAGATACTTTTATGAACTTACTTCAGTATTTACTGCTGCTGCTTTGGTGACAGTGGAGGAATATAAAGAGAGGAGCAGAAAGCCGGGTGTGTGGGGCTGTCGCCATGTCCTAATCCCGAGGACAGCACTAGCATCTAATGTTCCGTCTCTGTTCTCTTGGCACGGAAAACCCTGGGCCTCGACATGGAGATGTTGGCCTGTAACCTAATCCGAGGTCTTGTACTCTGATGTTTGGTGGTTGAATGACAAATTTGCTGAGCACACAAGGCCAAAGGGCTCCTGTTATTTGGAGCAAGAAAGCAATTGTGAAAAACGAAACATTCCTTGTCCTGCCTGAAAAAGAGTCCTCTGACTATCACACATCGTAACAAGACCGTATACGTGTTTTCACTGCGCTGTTGTTTTATAGTTTGCTGTTAATATATTGTACCCAGGACTCCCTGTAAAACACTATTTATATTGAGTGAAATAAAATAAATTGAATCGATTTTATTATGAAGCCAAACTTCACTGCAAGCTTTGTACAACAAATTACATCAACTTCTTTAGAAAACAGGTAATTGGTAGATTGAAAAAAAAATTGGTTCAGAGAAGACGGCACCCTCGATGACAGCTGTGAAACACAGATTAATATGTTTTCATATATTGTCTTGTATGCTATAAAAAACAGTTCACCACATGTGTTTCTGTTTCTCACTGAGGGGGAAGCTGCTTTATGTTGGCTCGTGTTTTGCATATTTTAACTGCTGTTAGACTGATGAAGTGCTGTGGCCACATGTCAATGTAAAGGTCGTTGTATTTCTTCAGTCAGTGTTTGTTCACACGGCTGAGGATGTTGAATAGGCAGCTTGAAGCCACAGGCTGTCACCTGCCCTTTATTAGTCTTTAACTAATGATGACCAATGGGTCAGGTTGGCTTGGTAGGTTATTCCAAATTAGAAAGGCTCACTGAGAACGAGGTTAGAAATGATTGGGTGAGACTTTGAGTATTTTGGTGTGACCGTCATGATCTTTATATTTATTTAGCTTTTATAATCACAGTCTGTTTGTCAAGAGATTCCTGATATACGAAACGACACTTCAACAAAGCCAGATGCACATTATTCTGAACATAAAATGCATTAAAGCGTAGTGAAGAGAAAAAAGAGAGGACGATAGCAGAACAGGTAGAGATGGGCAATTAAAATGTATGAATAATGTCAGACTGAAAGCAATGACAGTCACCAGAATATTAATTTTCCCTGGGTTGCTGGCAGTTGCCCTAAACCCATTCACCAGTTACCAATTCCCTTAGTACCTTAGTTTTTCTGCAGAATAACAGTCAGCAAAAATATTCTAAGTCTTCAGACTACAGTGTAATGAGGCCCACATTTCTGATTAATATAGAAACAAGGGTAGGAAGGAAGCTTTCCCAAAAATGGCCTTATAAATAAAGATAGACCAGTGACTAAGCCTTCCCATTGACGGAGATGGCCAACCAGCCCCGGCGGATGGAGTACAGTGATGAGTCAGGGGATTTGCAATTTGTATCAAGCTCAAAACACCATTTTAAATTGTGTCTAACATCCAAAGACACTGAGCTGATGGAGTCACAACACATCACCATAATCATATAATAGTAAAATTTGGCAAAAAACAACTTTGTTCTTCAAACGCATCAGCTTTTGTGGATGCTTTTTAGCTTGTCAACAGCGTTTTCAGTGTGGCACTTCAGCAAACTACAGCCATCCATTAAAATCTTAAAACGTCTGAAGCAAGACACCAGCTTTCACTCCCCTCCCCTCGTCTAGTCGCTTGTGTGCTCAGAGGCCTTGCAGTCATTTTTAGTCTCACTAGCAGCGAGGCTCTAGGGATGGCAATGTTGTCTTTTCGGTCGGCCCACCACTTTGGTCTCAATCAAAATATCTCCACAACTCCTACAATTAAGATGGATTGCTGAGAATATTACAAAGGTTAATGGGCCTAAGAGGATGAATCCTGTGTTTTTTGGTGATCCTTTGACTTTTCTTCAAGCGCCAACAGCAGCACTTTCCATCTGGTGCCATCATCAGGCCAAAATTTAAATTCATCCAATGCTTTGGTTCATGGCCAGATAGAAGCAAATGACATTCCCATCAAACTCAGCTGTAACTCGTGTTTCTACCTGCTAAAGTAAGATGAATAACCATGATACCGGTTTAACATAAGTCAAGCGGGTGAGGAGGCAGTTGGTTTTGAGATGCTCATTGTCGAGTCTTCTGGAGGAGTTGTGTGCTTGCATATCTGATTCAACAAAACATGGATGGAAGATGCTCACGGTGATCCCACTGACATACTGGATCTTTTTTCTGTCTCTCTCCATCGTGTACTATCCAAAATAACTGTCAACATAGCCTGCAGATGGCTCAAGTAGCAGCCATGTCAGATGCAGCGTGTTGGTAAATTAAGGTACAGTGTGCGCACACAGCCCCCAGACATCTCCAGGTCCTTCGCCGTAGCGTTTTCATCCATCAGAATAGATTCCTCTGTATTCCGTATGGCAGGTTGAATCATTTCTGTGGGAGCAGCAGCCACAGCCCACAGCCTCCCAGGGTAAATGTCAACTCTACCATTAGGAAGGAGCCTGGTAGAAGCATCCACCGCCTTCATGGCCTCACATCATCACAGTCTTCACGGTGCCCACAGCACAGCTGAGCTGTAGCAACAGATCTAGGCCTAAGTGTGTGTGTGTGTGTGTGTGTGAGACTGTGTCTGGGCCAGTGTGTGAACATATATGCTCATGAGTGTGATTTTGTACATATGTGCACCATGGTTTTGTGACTGTGCCAGCTCTAACTTCTGTCTGCTCTCCAGCTATATGAGATCCTCATATATGTGGTATCCACATATGAGCTCCCAGCACTCCCACAGAGCCATGTGCCCTCTGATTACCTCTCCTGCCAGGGACACCCACACTGCCCACCTGCAGCATGTTTAACTGAAGCAATATCTCATCAACGACCACCTGCAAACCCTGTAGAAAGCTGCCAGCGTGGGTCAGGTTTCTCTGTCTGTCTTTATATATGTGTTTGAGACATGTTCGAAGGTTAAACGAGAGACGAGAAAACTTCAGCTGTCTGTCCAGCACCCCATTCCAAGTTTGTGTTTGGAGAAGAGTATTTTGTCTGTATATTTAATTAGTTTGTACAAAGCAAGCTTACAGTATTAGAGTCTTCTCTTTGATATATATACATCAGAGTTCAGAGCGAGAAAAGCGAAGGCAAGCTCAAGACCGTCCCTGCAACCACCCCAGAAAGTTTTGCTGAGCAGGTACTGATCACCTCCCAGCGATGGCTTTACACTGATGCTTTCTCAAGTGAATTTCAGTTTCACGTAGCGCTACAGGAGACCTTAAAGTGAATCAGCCACACCCGTGTCCCTGTGCGCCTCACAGACAAAGGCCTGGAGGACCACAGAGATACTGCTGGTCCTATCTTTGCTAATCATATCGCATCAAGGGGGACATCATGTCCAGGCAGACTGGAAGTCCTGATAGGTGCTGACACTGTGTAATACGATATCTTGGCAGATAGCACCTTGGAAATTGCCTGAGCTGTCATGAAAATAAAATTGATTCCCTCTAGAGATACAGTAAGGAAAAAAAGGTCACTTTGGCTGTAACTCGGACAGGACTGAGCCAGATGGAGGTTGTGAGTGTTTTTTCTTAATGTCTGGCCTTTGGCTTTCCAAATGAAATGTGACGATGGTAACGAGGGCATGTGGAGGAAGGCGGTAGATGCTGATTCCACCAGTGTTATCTTTGACTGAATACTTCTAATTTATGAAGTAATGACATAAACACATTTTCCCTCTTCTCAGCAGTGTGTAGTGGAGATAAGCTTAGTGCTGAAGGTTACAGTCTCTCTTTTCCCCTCTGTTCTCTCTCCAACACAAACACTCAGACCGGCCATAATCACTCTCATTTTGGATGGCACAGTCCCAGGCACATGCCCATGTAATTGCACTCACAAGAGCCTTGTAATATTATGCACAGCCTGGAAAAAAAATGTATTGGAAGAATATTACATGTGCTTTTAAAATGTCCTTTCACAGTAACTCCACTGACATTGCTCTGGCAGTCGGAGGCCACAAATTGGGACTGCACAATGTGGAGACTGGAATAAAAACAATAAAAAAAAGCATGAAAGCATAATTTGAAGTTGTGCTTTACATGAATATTGAGAGCTGCAATTTAGTGTTTCATTCTCTCTTATGAAGCACCATTGAGTGTTATGAACCCAGCACAATATACGGCTAGAAAAGACGGACATGTTTCATAATCCAACATGAAACAGCTGCTCTTCTATTATGAAAACATGATCATGTCTTTTGTCATTTTCATCTTTTTTTTCATATTTTGCCCTGTTTTGTTCAGTGATCATCGAGGATTGATGTAACGATGCTTTCTATTAAGACTAGGAGAGAAAGAACAGCGGCTAATATGAGAATGTCCTTTTAGTCGGGGGGATAAATGAAGGACAACTCAATCAATGCGACCCACCTCGGCTCATCATCACTGAGGAAAATCCTAATGAGTAGGCGTTCCCAAAAATTAAGTGAGAGATGTAATGATCGACAGCAGCTCAGAGGAATTATGACAAGGAGCATAGGAGGAGAGGGAAAGAGTCAAAAAGCTTGAGAAAATGAAGAAACAGGAGAGAAACTGCGAAATGACTTGAGGGAGCCGAGTGACAGACGATGGAGAGAAGCCTTAGGGATGAATGAAAGAGGGATTAGATGGATGTGACCTCATCAATCAATACAAGAAAAGGTTTTTATAATCGTTATTTTTCACAGTTGACTTTTATGTCATGAGAATTGGGGCTGAAGACGCAGTGATGTGCCGGGTGTGATAAATATTGTTTTTGAAACAGGACTGAACAGATGCGGCGCGGAAGTTTTTTCCTTTGGTCTTGATCTTTGAAGTTCGTACTTGATGAAGTTTGAATGCCCCCATAACCCATTTACTTAATCAGCTTGGTACAATGAGCGATGGGGTCTCGCATAGATACACAGTTTTCCACAAAAGTTCCCGCATGCGTGTCCTTGCTTCTCACACCGGTCGCACAGGGTGGAGATGGGCAGGGCGGAGTTGGACAAAGGGGATGTGGCGTACTTCTTTGCACCAGCGTTTAGCGAGAGTTCAATGAAAATGGGACGACAGTTGTTGGGTTGTTTGTTTTATCAGCGGCGTCATCCAGTCTGATCTGACCACACACCCACACCGTCTCGATGAAGCGGATTAGCTGAGACTTTTTATATTAAACCCACTATAACTGTTTTTTTGGCCACATGTGGGCAGTGGAAACCAACTGTTAACACCACTGCATCGTATCTGTTTTTTTTAAAGGTGATATGATAAACTTATTAACATACAGTTGCCAATAACATTAGCATTCCTTTGGAATTGTGCTTCTAGCCACCTGATCTTCGCTCTCTTTGAGAAAAACGCCTCTTTTCTTGAGGATCTGTCTCTTTAGCTCCTAAACACTCCACCGTGCTCACCTGGTAGTGTCTAACTTTGTCCGTCTGCTGTTTGGTGCAGGACAGATGGCACATTGTGGCTTTTTAGAGCTTCTTTTTTTAAACCTGAAAACATCCAGCAGCTGTGTCCAAAAACTCACTTCAGGAGTGGCGAGAGTGAGCCAAAAAAGTACAGTCGCAGCTCAGAAAACCCAAACAGTGAGCTGAAAGATGCTGAAAAGTAAAGTAGGGTAAAAATGATCTGTGGCTTTGTTACTAAGGAGACCGAGTTCCCACCACATGCACTAATTTTGTCCTTTGTTGTTATAAAAATATTTACAATAGCTGCTTTAATAAATAATAACTTTTTTTCTCTACTTAACTTTAATTCTTGCTTATTTAATCATGAATATTTAATGTTATTGCCAAATAGTTAATATTTAAAACCAAGTTTTTAGGAGCCTTAAAGTTGTCCCTGAGCACAGTATTCACATGTGGACTTTCTATAAGCCCCTAAGTTATGATGAATTTACCTACGCAAGAAGTGAATAAATCATTTCAGCCTGCAACCGCAGCTTCAAGGAAGCTTTGGGGTTCTCTTCTTGCAGAGGCACAGTAGCACTTAATACCCACATTATCTGTCCTCGCTGGTCCCTTATCCCAATTCCCGTCTTCATACCCTCACGCATCTGATAACCACTGTGTCGAACTAGATTCAGTTTTCTGTATTTTTTCCTCAGAGATTAGATCTGTTCCTAGTTGTAGGCCCAGCCCTGAGTTTTCACCTCCTACAGCATCATCAGCACAACTGCCGTCACTCGTAATAACTGTTGCCATATCGTCATTTGGTTTTGTTTCGTAAATTGGATTGCCGCTCTTCTGAACATGCTCTGCTATGCTGTTGCAGTTTGCAGCTCTATCTTGATAAAGCTGTAGGCTTTTCCATAATGACCCATGGCTCAGGCTTTTGAATAAAAGCCATGACAAATAGATGAGATACACTCACAGAAATAGCAGTAATGATCTTGTTTTTCAGGGAGTTATAGGATTATCTAATGGCATTACTGAAAACATCTGTCTAAGCATCAGCCCAAACTCGCTGCCTCACGTCTCTCTGTTTACACATTCACGGCAGATGTTCAGCGACTGCAGTTAGACTGTCATATTTTACAGGGGGCTTTGTCTCCAGATTTTCTCTGTAGAAGACAGGCGGCCTAGGATTCCTGTGTCAATATGACAAAGAAATATAGCGAAATAGGCAGGGAGAGACATCGAGGGAAAGATATACACAGCGAGGGAAGGAGTGGAGATCATTTAATCCTCCTGCCCAGTGTCCCTTGCCAAATTTATTTTTGGAGAGGAGCACTTTGTCAGGATATTTTCTATGTTATATGTGCGGAAAGCAGATTATAGATATCAGATTTGCTAATATTACAAACCCGGCAGCAAACAGCTCATCTGTCTTAGGTGGCCTGTCCTCTCATCATCATCATCATCATCATCATCATCAGCCCTCTCTCCTTCGCTCTCTCTCTGTCCTCGTCTTTCTCCGTATTTCTGTCTTCGTCCTCTGTAGAAAACACTTCTCATGTTCTACCATTCATGTGTTTTCCCTCTGTATTGTCTCCCAGCCAACATTTTTTCTTCCATCAAACTTTCATTTTGCTCCTTTCTTTCTGATTGAATCCTTCTTCTCCTCATTTACCTAAACTGAGCTCATTTAAGGAGGAAATAACGACGCTTCATCTCCGCTGAGCTAGCCTGCCACTGTTGGGAGAAGCCTCTTTTCCCGGGCCAATCTGCTCAGCCCCGTGCCAAAGCCCACTCACAGACACACAATGGGCTGATGGGGGCTGATGTCTGAAATGTAATGGAATAAAAGATGAGCCATTGCCAGATGTAGGATATTATTCACCCATGTATGTGTCCAGTGATAGGGGTGTATGTGTGAGGTTTGACTTGGTATGCAAACGCGCCACATATGCTCATTTGAGCTGTCTGCCCACAGTGTATCAGTGGCAACTGTGCATGAGCAGTGCTGCTGCACCTGCACCCACCTTGCTGACCTGCTTGTCACTTTGTTCGTTTCCTCTGAGACCAGTCTGCTGCCTCTGCTATTATTAGACTTCAGATGTAAAAATCTCACTCGCAGTGCAGTCATATAGACAGACAACCTACTGTGTGTACTGCAACCTTCCTCTTAGACTGCCAGGAGAGACAGTAACAATACACCTTTTTGGTGTAAGAATAATGCCTCTGGTCCAGTCTAATCCTCACTGTCCATATGTTCACCTTGAATTTTTGAACGTATAGTTGCTGATTGTCAAGAACAGAAAAAACTACTTTCCCCTCGTTAATCCCTTCCGCTCATTTATATTCTCCTGCTGCACAATGATTCATTCGTTCGAGTCGTTCAAATGTGTGCACACAAACATGCACAAAGGCAGCAAAAGCAAGTTTAGTTGTGCCTGTGTGTAATGGCTCACAGCTGCTAAAATGTTAAAATTTAAAGATGTTCCTCGTTCCTCTGTTACTTTGAGTATTTATACTACCAAGATAAAAGTTAAGCTAAAGTAATGTTAAAAGCCAATTTTGGATAAACTCTTGGTAATGCAAAAGCCACCTGCATATAACCAGTGTAGGAAATTAAAAAAATACATTTTTGGTGGGCAACCTTTGCCCCCATTATCTAAGAAATTTGAGCATTTGCTCAATTTTGGGGGCAATTTTGAAAAAGATAGCATTAAGGCCTTTTAAGGTGAAATCAGCTGATATTAAAATGCATACAGTTATCACCACCTTGTGCCAACATGAGTAAAGAAAAAGCGTAACTGTGCACTCATCTGTATGTGTATAGAATACGGTCCAAAAGCCAGAAAGACTTTCAGCTAGACAGCCCTACAGGCAAACCTCTCCCTTGTGCATGCAGCACATGCCACAGCCTCAGGTGTTGCACAAAATTACAGACTAGTGGCAACAAGCGCTCTCAAGAGCCCAAATGAGTGCAATTTTCCTTCTTTGCTGGTGCAATTCTGTAAATAACTGCAGTTGAAAATTTTTGCATGTTTTATTTCATCCCCAAATTGAACCTGAGATTTATTAGGCCAGTTTTGCCCCTGAGCATTGTCCAACGCTGCTCTTCTCTGTTCTTGCTCCAAACTAAACATATTTTGAGATCTTGAAGGTTAGATTTGAGCTCTCTGAAGGACTCCTCTACCTGAATGAAGTGACTGTACTCAGGGCCCACTGTGAGACCTCGAACGATTTCAGAGGGATTCAGTAAACACACTCACATGCTCATGAAGATCTCAAAAAATAAACTTTTGAAAACCCATGCCCTATTTACCAATAACACAGTAAGAAGACATTTTATTGAGACATCTGTTTTATTATGAGCTCCAAGCAATGGCAGAAAAGATTCTTTGAAGAAGAGCCAACTGGATCAAAGTAGCTCTGAGGATCTTTTGGAAACTTCTGACACTCCTCATTATATCATGAATAGGCACAGGAGCAGCTAAAGGAATAATCTAACCGTGCCCACACGACTTTGGCGCATCACATTCTCTTTATTTGGGGAGATCACATCTTCAAAACGTGCTGTGGAAAAGAGGGGAAGCAGGAATGAGCTGAGATGCTCGCTGAGTGCTCCATAACACTCCAGATGAAGCTGTCTAAGGTCCCGCTCTGGATAAAATGTTCTTAAAAACTTTAATGAAAGAATAAGTTGCTTTGATATACTGTAAATGTCAATATGTGCAGGTCAAAGTGAACTTGCCTATTAACTGGAGCTGCAACGATTGATCGATTAGTTGTCAAATACTATTTTGATAATCTGTGAATTGCTTAAGAACAAAAAGTCCAAATTCATTTGATTTCAGCCTCTTAAATGTGAATATTTTCTGTCTTTTTTTTTGCTTCTGTGTGACACTAAACTGAATATCTTTAGATTGTAGACAAGGACGTCAGCGTGGGTTTTGGGGAACACTGAAAATAATTGTTAGTTGCAGTTCTGCTATTCACAGCTGCCAATGAACTGTAATGTGAGAAAGATTCTGATCCTCTGGCTGTGTTCTGCAGGATATTATAGTTATTATAGTTATTTATTGAATTGAATCATATGCACAGTGTACTTTACTGTATTTTAGCAGATGTTAGTGTAGGAACCACAGCACTCAAAAGACATAGGTTGGCCTGACATGTAAAGAAACACAAGGTAACACTGTGTACGGTGAAAACACACTCTAGAGGTCGCTGAGATAGTCCATCCCAGCATGCACAGGGTGACTGAGTGAGGAAGTGAAACAGTCTGGATAGATTTCCAATCCATCATGGGCAACATATTCACAATCCTGCTCGACAATTTAGAGCCACATAACAATTTGCATGTGTTTGGAAAATGAGAGAGAAGTCAGAACCCCTGGAGGAAACCCACACACCCAACGGGGAACATGAAATCTACAAATATAGAAAGGGCTTTGGCTGAGGATTAAAACCAGAACTCTCTTTTGTGAGAGGACACTGCTAACCACCAAGCTGTTCTGCTTCCAGCGTAATATGTGGTGGGTTGCTGGTATTCCCTGTTGTAACTTTACATTATTTGAATGACTCAATCAGATGGCAAATGCCCATTAGGGGCCATGGAAATTACCATTTGGTACCATAAAAGAGCTGTGACATTCACTATTGAGCCCAAAGGATGCAAAACTTTAAAACCTGGAAAGCTTGGAAAGGCTCCAATCATTTCCTCACTCATTTTGCACTCGACTAGCAAAGTTACTGCTGAACAAATGAAATCACATCAGCAGGGAAATAAGGAAACATGCAAATTGGATTAGCCCACCTGATGATGGGGTTTGTTTGTTTTTTGTTGTTTTTGTTGTTGTTTTTTAGTCTGACCACTTGCCAAGCAAACGTATAAAGGCATTGCACAGCAAGCAGCACTAATGTAGAGCCTTTTTTTCTTCTTAAATGGGCTTGATTCATTCTGCACATCAGCACAGTGAAGCATCATAAGAGGTTTTGCTTTTACCACTGCCTCCTTTACATCAGCAGACCAGCGGGATAACATGGAGGTTGGGGAGTCAAGCAGGAACATTTCCCTTTCATTCTCCATTCTGCATTGCCCTTGAGCAAGGCACTTAACCCCGTTTCTGTTGCAGTGGAGACTGAGTTAGAGACTCAGACTGAACATAATGCACCATTGTAGTGCTGTTCAATAATGACAAAATCAAATGAAGCCAAATGTTTGACTCAGTATTGATGTGATTGGTATGTTCCAGTGTTTTTCATATGACTATTGTTGGAGCATTTGATCTAAATTAGGGCTGAAGTTGGCAAAAACTGTTTTGTTGATAGAATATAGTCAAGCAGGTAGACTGATTAACTGTCCAAACACGTTAGCATGAAGTGAAATGTGTTATTTAAAGCACAATCCAGGCATAGAAAATGTTTTCTGTCAGCCAGTTAAATTGCAAGAGTTTTGGGGGGAGTTTGGTGTGGTGACTTTGATTACCTGTTTGTGTTTCATTTGGTACCAGTGAGTCAAAATTTAGTCCATCTGTGGTCTATTTTATTGGCACATGGCCGGTTTGTCATTATTCCTGACAATTTAAGCTACAGCTAGCAGCGGATGTTGGTGGTTGAGTGAAGCAATTATACATGTTCTGTGCATTAGCACATACAAAATTACAAAATGACACATGCGAGGTACTGCATGATTACTGCTTCAAAAAAATAACTCCAACTATTAAACATAGTGCTTTCACAACTTTAAACATGCTTGGCTCACAAATATGAAGGAGAGTATTGATTTGTGTACATGCTTTAAGCCCTGAATCAGAGTGAAACTTCAAACCTCGACAGATCCCTGTCTGTGTGACTTCTGGAATATGTGAAACACAAGTGTTGAAGTTGAGGACTGATACTGTATTTGACAGCCTCCAGGTGTGAATGTTTGAAATATTTGAATGTGTGAAGCACTGTTGCTTGAAGCCCAGTCAGTCCACTTTCCCTGAATAAATAAAGAACACTCCTTTGAACACTCCTTCAAACACACAAGTGGAAATTTGCATGCAGAAAAATCCAGGAAAAAAATGTAAATACAGTAAAATGCATCACCTATCCTTAATGTTCAGCCAACCCAAAAATAGTACGGTATTGAAATTTTAGGATCAGCATAGTGCAGTTCCATGCAGATGTCTGTGTAACAGCCGTTTTAAACTGTAATGCCTTCTCAAGCTGATAGGCTCAAGAGTAAACCTGAGTGAAAATTACCTGCAACTTCCCTCATCTCAAAACAGCAGAACCTTAAATTAACGGCTCTTCAAACAGAGAGTGGTAGCCTGTGAGTTAAATCCAGACTTGTAATTTTCATCAAAAGATGAGTGTAATTGGTGACAGAATGGTTTTGAGAGTGCTAATGGGATGGTTTGCGGACGGGAGAAGTTTTTCATTCTCTTTGTGCGCTGCAACATCTCCGAGCTGTAAGGCCCTGGTGCCGCAAGTTCGTCTTTTATGCAGGCATCAGAAGAAATTCCTGTCAAAGTCAGAAAAGTATATCATCTCCAGAGGACAGGAGGCGGAAGATTAATCTGCTTTCATTGCCTATGCTGCCACACTAGGACAATAATGGAGATGAGAGAGATGCTATTTATATAAAACATATCTGCTACTTAACCTGTTGATAAGCAGTGATACAATCAACTGGCATTAAATGTGCAGTTGCGGGAGCGTGCACACTCGTGCTGGCGTATGTGTGCACGTGTGCATATATTGCAGTCCGCTCCAGCTCTTTGTGGCAGACACCAGCGCGGTGGTTTTTACAGGGAAGATTCAAATCAGCTGGCAATTTCTCACACATATTGAGCCGTATGCTAAAGAGCCAATTAACAAGGGCTGTTATGGAGTTCAGAAGCTTCTCTGACATCTTAATTAGATCTTAATGACATTTCAGTTGGAATGGCTGAACCGAGTACCCTAAGATGAGGCAAAACCAGTGCTGATATACAGAAGGGAACGGGAAAGCGAGTGATACTGGAGACGAGTTCAAGCAGGAAGGAGAGGAGAGGAATAAATGGAAATGAGGAGGCACTGGAAGACATTGTGCTTTATATCCCCACCAGTCACGTAGTATGTCCTGTGTAAGATTAGAGATAGGATAGAAATAGGATTTGATTAACACTGGTATACTTTTCACTCTGTCGCTCTCTCTCTCCGACGTTCTTTCATTCTATCTTCCCTCGTCTCCTCTCTCCCAGTGGGATGTGCGACTATATGTTACCCAGTAATTACTCTGCCCCTGTCCCTGCAGAATCACGTCTCTGATGGGCCTCTTAATCAGATTCTTAGCATTTATTACCATGAAATTTCAGTGTACTCACTCTGCAAATAGCTAGATATGCACTGCGCTGCCAATGGAGATAACATGATAATGGTATTTCTGGCAGATAGATGGCTGATTAGATACAATAATCTTCTGCAGTGATGTGTTTTGCATTGTAGATGGTTCTGCATGGTCTGCCGTGGATTGTGGGGAATAGTCTCTTTTTTTTTCCTGGTGGGCAGGCTGTGTATTTTTAGCTAAAAGGTTGATGCACATTTATGCAACTCCAGACAAAGTCAGCGGACTGCGATGAAAGAACAATGGGCTGCACTGACTGAGTCCACACACCTCAAACTAGCCGTGTGATTATGTGATTTTTAGTAACCCGTAATTACCCTCCCGCTGTCGGCAGCACACGCACGTGCAAGCAGCACAAAGACAGAATCAACACCTTGACCAGAGAGAGGGTGATTGATTCAAACCTTCAAAGGCAAATATTTATTTACCGGATGAGTCGCTCTCTCTGTGTTTTCCCGGGCTCAGCTGGCTTGTGCTGCCCTTCACTCCCGAACAGCCATTAGCAGAGAAGGGACGGGGAAATAGGGAGAGCAAGTGGGAGAGAAACAACATAGAAAACTAGGGGACGATGATGAGGAGCCCAGAGAGAGTGCAAACCAGAGATTACATCAGAGAAAATGAGGGAGGAAAGGCTAAATAGAAACTTTGTCTGAAGCCCCTCGCGAGGAGCAGAGCGAGGAATAAACAGAGGGTGGATGTGGGTTGAAAGATTGGGCAGCAGGAGATACATTACTAAGAGTCTGTTGGTCGCTGCAGATGCTGTTCTGTGTGTAGCCATGTCTGTTTATCACTTCCTCCTTCTCCCCAAGCCCTCCGTCTCATCTCTATTCTACCCCTTCTGCCTAGCCTAAATCTGTCAGAATGCAGCCACAAATACCCGGCAACAACCGCCATTTACAGCCACCCCCTCGTCTACCCTTCCCCTACAATGCCTCAAGCTTCTGTTCATTTGGGCTTCCTCCCTGTTACTCTCAGCCTTTGTTCATTTTACTTGCCTTTATGGCTTTGCTTAGCATTTTATTTGCCCATAAAGGGCGATAAAAGAAAGAGCCTGTTTTTCTGTAGTGCGATCGGCAATTCATTCTAACAGATCTGGCTCCACAGATGCCTTTGTAATTTGGTGCTTTTCCTTCCTCTCAAGAAGGCCATGATTTTTTTTTTTTCTCTTTTGCAGCTGCAAAGTGGAATGTTATGTCCACGTGGTCTGCGCTACGCTTTCGCAACCTACTTGTGGCATAAAGCATCCAGTCTGAATAGTTAATTCCAATGCTGCAGACACTAACTGTTGCTGAGGCTGGCGTGTCCTGTTCCAGGCAGATGTGCTGTAAATTCAGGCCATACATAGACGAGCAAACCCTAATCTGCTTATGTGTACCAGTCCTAGCCCTCCTCTTCTTCTTTTTCTTCCCTTTGTGTACCCTCCTGTCTGTGGCCAGGCTGACTGGCGACCTATTAACCCTCGTCTGGCAGGGCTTTAACTACCAGACAGCTTGTGCCGCACTCGGGCCTTTGGCTGCCGGTCATGAGGAGCAAAAGAATAACAGTGTGTCACCCCGATATGCTCTGAGTCAGCCATTGACTGACAACGCTGTCAGATGTTATATAGTCTACTCCATGTGTAGCAAGTGGATAGGGATTGATCTTACTCAGCTCTCTCATAATCACACCGTGCCTGGCATGCTGTGTGTATTGATCGCTATGGAAACGAACATCAGGACGTGCATATGGTCTGTGACTGTGCTGATTAGTGTCTCTGTGTGCGTACATCCCAGGTTCACAGAGGCAGATACCATTGTGATGGGGGATGTGACTTACGGGGCGTGCTGCGTGGACGACTTCACCGCCCGAGCGCTGGGAGCTGATTTCATGGTGCACTACGGCCACAGTTGTCTCAGTGAGTGTCTCTACCTGTCTGCGTGCATGTTTGTCCATCTCTCTTTCACTCTACATGCAGATTGTACCACACACAGAAGTAAGAAAGCATCAAGGACACCCTCCTCAACGGAGCGTGCTGCGTGAAAAAGAAGTCAGACCGACAGACGGAGCTATCGATCAACGGAAAACACAACTAGTTAGTGCAGCCTGGCCAGCTCTGGTGTGGAAGGCATATGAGACCTTTGGAGCCTGAACATCACATTTAGCCAGCAGATCAATGGGGAACATGCATTAGAGCCGTCCTTTGAAAACCTCATGCAGTTCTTGAGGACCTTCACCCTCGCCCCCGCCGTCTGTCTCTTGCAGAACATGGGAGGAAATGCTAAATCAATAGTTTTGATATATCCCTGCCAGAACAACCTCACCTCTCCCAAATACCAGAAATGACCAACAGAATTTTAATACACTCAAAAGGTGTTGGTTTGAGCTTTTTTTTTTTTGGCATGTGTGTGCATGGTGTGTGTGTGAAACGGATAAGATGTCACATAGCCATTTATGCTGAGAAGAACCCAATAACGGCAGAGATAAAGGCACCAAAGATCAATTCTTTGTGGTCGTGAAGTTAGATCAGATGTTAATAGATGGAAGGGATTTTCATAGAAATGGAGCAAAGTACATCATGAGGACATCATCTGCACCATTTGTCAAGATGTTAGATACCTGTGGGAGATTAAAGACACAGTGTTCTGACTGACTCAAACAGAAACTGCACTCCTTTATTCCCCTTTTATTCATAAAGCGTCTCCATCTCGTGTAGGAAAATACAGGCAACATCATAAAACCACGACTTTGTATGTTTTAAAGTTATAATGATATTTACTGATATGAGCGATGGGGATTTTATTTAACCTCAGTGAGGTTTAAACAGTGAATATCTGACTAGACCGAACAAAAAAAGCACCGAGATAAAAAGGGAAAGGAGTGAGTGTGGGTGGGCAACAGAGAGAGAAGCGAAATTCAACTTCTTTATATTTTCCACTTCGCTCATTGTGGCTATTTACCAGAATGGAAAAAGCACCTGGAGAAAAATAAAACTGGCCAGCCTTGCTCAGATAATGCCAGGCCAGCTGCCATAGCTCCAAGTATTACTGGACCGTCTTCCACATCATAAGCAGGTCCTCACTATTTTGGTGGCATGACTCATTTTAGAGGAGCTTTGTACAGCAAAACTTACCCAAGGCACCAACTTTAGTTTGAGCAAATGCTATTTATGTGGGATAGCATGACTCTTGGGTTTAAATAACAGGCAGTTCTCATCCATAGATGTTTATCACAAGGTTTTTATTTCTTCTATTATTCCACAATACACATCACGAAAAAACATTTCTAATTGACCTCTCAGATTATTATTGTTATTTAAGACTGCCCTCTGTTTCCCTTTGAACACAGTGCAATCATTACAGTGTTTGATGTAATTGTCAGTGATTGGCTAGAGGAAGCTAATATCCCGTCTGAGAATGACGTTTTGGTGGGGTTTTTTCTTGATAAATGGATTTTCTGAGTTGAACATTGGAGGATCGATTTGTTCAGAGAGTGTATGGCTCGGACATAGGTGGAGTTCAGTCACTCCACTTTGAAATGAAGGTAGAGTGCATTCACAGTTCACCAGCCATGGCTAATTGTGTTCTGATATCTCCATCCATCCATCCATCCATCCATCCATCCACCCTCCCTGCTTATCCAGGCCCAGGTCACAGTGGTAGCAGGTTAAGCACGGTAGTCCAGACGTCCCCAAGGTGTTCCCACACCAAATACGATATATAATCCCTCCAGCTTGATCTGGGTCTACCCTGAGGTCTCCTACCAGTTGGACATGCCCGAATCACCTCAAGTGGCTTCCTCTGATGCGAAGGAGCAGAGGCTCTACTCTGAGCTCCCTCCGGATGTCTGAGCTCCTCACCCTATCTGTACGGATGAGCCCAGCCACGCTATGGAGGAAACTCATTTCAGCCGCTTGTATCCGCGAAGTCATTCGTTTGGTCACTACCCAAAGCTCGTGCCCACAGGTGAAGGTTGGAATGTAGATCAACTGGCAAATCGACAGCTTTGCCTTCCGGCTCAGCTCTCTTCTCACCACAATGGTCCAGTACAATACCCACATTACAGCTGACGTCGCACCGGTCCGCCTGTCCATCTCACGCTCCATTTGCCATCACTCATGAACAAGACCCCAGAATACTTTGCTTGGAGCAGTGACTCACACCCAACCCAAAGGGAGCAGTCCACCGTTTTTCAGCAGAGAATCATGGGCTCAGATTTGGAGGTATGATTTTCATCTCAGCGGCTTCACACTGACCTGCAAACCTCCCGAGTGTGCGCTGAAGGTCACGGTCTGATGAAGCCAGCAGAACCCACCAGATGTTGAGTGACGTAAGAGTAAAACTGTGATGTGTCTGAAGTCGTACTGCCACAAATTGGACATAGATCAGTTCAAGACCACATATTGAAGCTGCCAAATGTTTGCTGTATTATTCATAAAACTGCCCGCATGCACAGCATAGAATGGAACTGTTAGTGCATATTGATTTGATTGATGTAAACAAGCCATTTGTATACAAGCCAGGACACCATTATGTCCAACCTTTTTTTAGTCCCCTTTGTTCTGAATGTTCCTGTCTATTTGTTTACATGGGTGCTAATAAGCAGCTCTACCGAGTGACCTTATTGCTATAACACATAGATGAATAAAACCACAGATGGGTCAAGTGAGTCCTGTCCATCTCATTGACTGTGTCTCTAATTGCAGCGTCTAAGTGCTCTCAGGCTACCATGCTAATGTGAACACAGATCGATGTCACTTTTCTTTGCCCTTTACGTTTTGGGAGTGCCTATAAACAAGCAACAGACAGCTGTTAGTCAGTCTGGATGTTTTTTTTGTTTGTTTTACTCAACTCCTCCAACCCTTTTTAGCCTCATGATATATTTAACTCCTTGGTTTCTCACTCAACATGTGTCCTGCAGCAAAGCCCACCTTTTTAAGATCGCTATCCATCTCTTCCCTCTCTGCTGAGATGTGAGCCCATTCATCACTTCTGTTGCCAGTTAATCGACGACCCCCCCCCAACAAACACACATACATACACACACATGTGCAGCATCCTGTTACTTTTTTCCACTCCTCACTTCCATGTCCTATCTTTCAGAATTTATATAGTACATTAACCCCCATATGTAGCTCTCCCTTATTGAATTTCAGTGTTTCCCAACCTACTTTCATTATAATTCCTCATTCCTTGCTCCTGGTTACCATCCCATTTTCCTTCAGTCCCTTGTATAGAAGTGTATCTCACATATCTCCGGTCTCTCCGAGTCCACCCTTCTGTGTTCTCCTTCTGTTTTCTTCCCTCTTGTCGTGCTTTTGCTCCCTTATCTCTGCTTTGGTGGTAATCTAGGCCATCAAGTGTGCTGCACTCACTCATAAAACATTTGCACCATAATGGACCATTTGCTTAATCCAAACAAAAAGGGCCCGTCGCTCTTGATCTGCAAATTAAATGTAACACAAGACAAAGAGTAGTTACGATGATCAGCGCCAACGATAATTCTTCTTCCTCAGCCGTGCCCTTTCCCCTTGTTTTCTTGGACGCTCACCTGCTTTTTCAGCATCTAACTCAGCACGTCTCTAGCTACCTCTCGCAGGCCCGGCTGCGTAGTAAATGGCCTGTGAAATTAATGGCATTAATAGTAATCGCATGTGTCCCTCTCCTTCCCTAAATAATTGAGGTCTTTGCATCGGTTCCTGCATGCGCTGGAGATTTACACTGAGTGAATTTCAGTGCTACCACTCTGGCACCTACGGCGAGCTTCGTATGTGCATGCGCTGCGCTCCCATATAACTGTATATATGTATATATCGCAGAACATGTGCTGCGTGTTAATGTTTGAGGCACCATCAATAGTGTATATACCACAGGCTTACCTGACATAACAAAGTGAATTATTCATTCTTTTGTCTTTGTCTCTCTGCAGTCCCCATAGATTCTACAGCGGGCATTAAGATGCTGTATGTGTTTGTGGATATCCAGATGGACAATGCACACTTCCTGGACACGGTCAAGTTCAACTTCCCTCCTGGAAAATCTCTGGCACTCGTCAGCACTATTCAGTTTGTGGCAGCGCTGCAGGTGATTAAGCACCGGCTCTGTCTGATTCTGTGTATGTGTGGGTGAGTCTGTTGTGGTGTCAGAGAGAGAGCTGACGCATTGAAGAGCGATTCAGTGTCTTTACCTGAATAATCATTCACTGTTATGTATTTCCTGTTTTACCCAAGTATTTTTGGTTGTACAGTATAGGAACACACAGACATACCTAGCTCTTCTGTACGTTTGTACAGTATACGTTTCTGCTTCCTGGCTTTCATGAACAAGCTCCCACTCCACACTTAAGCTCAGTTCAAGTGTGGGTTTGAGAAACCCGGCAGCAGTTATTTTGGATTTGAAAGGTGGAATGAACTCGGAAGGCCTCTCGGTTCAGTGTTGTGCTTATCTCTGCGCTTTACGTAAGCAGTGGCAGCAGCTATAGTATTAAACTCGAACATCCTTTTATTTTTCTGACTGGCTGCCTCTCTGTTCTATAATGCCTTCTGCTGCTTTCAATTGCAGTGCTGGTCCAACACCACCCTTCACTAATGTAACCGGCGTTATTTTTATACCGCGCTCTGCCCATGTGTGTCATGTTTTATGCTGGGGTGTTTGACTGCATATGTGTTCATACTGTATGTCTCTGTTTTTGTAATCGTGTGTTGCATGCATGTGTGCCTCCATCTCGCTCATGTCTTAAGGTGTGTAGGCTTGCTGAGGTCACACAGTAAAGGCGGGAGAAGCAGGGAGTTCACCAGCATTCCCTGCAGACCGCCTTAATTTAGCCTTAAATCGCTCAATTTATTGTTCCGCCCCCAGGCACGCTAACTCTGTTTGAAGCGCATTTTTCTTGAGTATTAGAGTTCTCTTTTCAGAGAGTATTTATTTCCCTTGTTAATGCATTGATATTCTTCTTATCCACATCTTTTTGCAATTTCTTTCTCAGTGGTTTGCAGAATCATGAATCCATACATTTAGCCGTGAGCGGCTACATTGGGAGTTAAACCTCTGGGAGAATGAGTCCATTCAAGGGCACTTTGGGGCACATTTTCAGTGTAATCTTTTCCGAACTCTTTCGCTCTCTGTCATTGTCATCTGTCAATCCTTCTTTCGACTGCTGCTTTCCACTTTTGTCCCTCTGCGTACGTTTTCCATCTCTTCTGTCTCGCTTGCATCCGCTTTCTGTGCCCTCCATCCCTGCTGTAATTTATTCTTTAATACAAAGAAAAAAGGAGGGGAGCCTACTTAAATACAAATATTTAGCATATGAATATTTCTCACTTTTCTTTTTTTTTCTCACAAAGA
Organism: Chaetodon auriga; assembly: GCF_051107435.1. Taxonomy (NCBI): domain Eukaryota; kingdom Metazoa; phylum Chordata; class Actinopteri; order Chaetodontiformes; family Chaetodontidae; genus Chaetodon; species Chaetodon auriga. Next base: position 7,819,029 of record NC_135080.1, read on the forward strand.
CAGACAGTCAATGGCAAGACAAAAAAAAAGCCTTGGATCAGCAGCTACTCTGGATTCATTTCAAGCTTGGCGCATCAAGATGTTTATGAAAAAGCAGGAAGTGACAGCATAAATAAGTCATAACATAAACCTTAAATACAACTGTGGAACGCTTTCGCTATTGATAAAGAGGACTGTACACGTGATCCACTAACATAACAACGTGTTGAACACAGAAACAATTTATGATATTCACAAGGGATAACAGACTGAAACACGTGATAATCAGGAGGCACTGAAGTATCTAATAATTGTGTATGAATATGAAATGAAATTAAGAACTGAAAATGCAAAAACTCCTTTCAAATATATTATCAGTAGGTTATGTTGTGATTTAGAAGAAACAAGCTCCATCTAATTCCTCTTGCCATTCAGTGGCTGTATTTGAGCTCATATTTAGTATACTTCTCTTATAACTGCATTCGATCTGCTATGAAACATCACGAGGAGAAGAAAAATGTGGCCATCCGCACACTTTTTGCAGGTGTACATGCACATGTTTTCTAGTGATGTGTACAAGTTATGAATGACATCCAACAGGTCTCTTTTTGGAGAAAGCTTCCAAAAACAAGCCGAAGGCTTAACGGTGAGCTGGTCAAAACATGTGAATGACTAACTATCCTTCCTTCCTTCTTCCTCCATGCTGCAGGCTGTGAGTGCAGCCCTCAAGCCAGATTATGATGTGCTGGTCCCACAGTGTCGGCCTCTGTCACCAGGAGAAATTTTGGGCTGTACCTCCCCTCGTTTGGATCGCCATGTTGATGCCATCATGTAAGAAACCGCCTTCCTCCTGTCTCCCGACTCACGGTTTTCAGCACGACTTGTCCTTTCTTTCTGTTAGTTAGTAGAGATATCCAGGCAACCAAAGACATCCAGCCTTGACTCATCCAGACCCCCCAACTCCAGCTACTATAATTGCCCCTGACATTGCCATGCCCACCCATGCGACATGAGGAATAATCAGTGTGGCATCACACCAGTCACACCAGACATCGCTAGCTGTGACAACTAGGTATGTCTGTGTGCTTCCAATCAGGCTTCTTATTATAACCAGCTAGAAAGAGCCGGATGCTGTTCATCCAGAATGGCAATGCTAAAAATACCTTCATGCTGTGCAAAGCATTGAGTTGTATTAAGTCAGACAATCACTTTTGGCTGTTTCAACCCAACCATGATACTCACACCTGCTCGTCACTTTCCCATGTTTTAAAGAAACGTTTTCAGAAAGTGTGACACCTACCGTGACACGTTCATGGTGAGAATTGATAACCTGTGTGACATGTCAACATTTGTCTTCAAATTTGTCTCTGCTTGGGTTATTTTTTGTGTTTCATTTCCTCTAAATGAAAAAGAAAAGATGATGAATCCAGTAGGTAGCTGCATGTGTCCTGAAAGACAAGCTCTTCAGCGTTTTTACATCAACATAAACGCTGTGCATGTGAGACTTGTCAAAGTGATGCTTATCCTCCCTGTACTGCAGGGAGGAGAGTGCTCTGGCAAAGTAACAGATCAGGCAACAAACAACACCTCCGCAGCCACTTTGTGACTATACATCTCCTACAGCTCTGCAGTAGAGAGGATCCTATGCTTTGTGGTGCACAGTGAGTTGAAGTAATTCCCCACGTGTAATTATGTCTAGGTGCATCTCTTGGTGTGTCTGATCTACATGGAGTGTCAGCCCATGTGATTAAAACCTCCCAGTGCATGAGATTAAAATGGCTACACAAGGACAAGCTTAGCTATATGCATAAGTCAGGCCCCATGGGAGTGTGAGTGTGTGTGTGAGTGCACGTGTGTGTCCCAGCGTGTGTCTTTGTATGTGTGAAAGAAGTGCAAGTGGAAGGTTTAGGGTGCGCTTCACCTGCTAATCCAATGTCTATTGTCTTTGATGTTTGAGTTGGGATGCGATGGGAGAGAATCGATGAGGCTGACAGAGAGTCAGTTCTCTCTCTCTCTCCCTCTCTCCGCCTCTCTCCCTCTGTCTCTCACGTGCACATTCAATGTGCATGCACGACATATGGATGAGTGAAGTCGGCCTCATCCCCCCCCAGCGAGCCCACTCCTCCAAACTGTGTGCTTAAACCTAATTGAAAGAAATGCTTTATTATGTGTTGACAGCTGTATTGAAAGCTTAATTACTGAGTAATAGTTTATCTCTATTAACAAGCTCCCTTTTACATCAATAAATTAGTCTTAAGGTATTGATTATCCTCTGTCTCAAAGAAGAGCTGCACAGAAGCAGCGCTTTTTAAAGGGAAACTTCAGCATTTTTCAATGTAGGCTGTACTTCCCCATGTTTTTGTGTCAACGTGACTGATGGGGACAGCAGTTTTTTGAAGCTGGTTCAGAACTGAGCCAACACTGCAGCCACAAAATATGCTGCAGTCGTATTCTTTGGGCAATAGCGCACCATCAGTGCACGTCCACTGAAATGTTCTTGCCACTGACTCAGATTGTTATTCCAAATGTCCCTGCAGAGATTAACCTTTTTGTTAAAGAGTAAGATCCTTTTTATTGAACCAGAAACATCTAATTCGCTCTCACCAAAGCCACCAGACTCCACCCACAGAAACAGTGGTTCTACGTCGCAGATCATCGTAGAACACACGTCATTCCATGTGAAGAAACAAAATAAACTGAAACCATCTTGCTTCGTCTTTCCACTGTTCTGACGATCTCCAACTCCGGTTTGGTTGAAATAAACCCTTAATTAATCTAATTGAAAATTAGGTGTGAAAAAGTCGGGAGAGCGGCGAGAGGGAGATGTCAGAGAGACGGTGGGGAAACCAGCTTGTAGAGCCAGAACATTTTCATGTCTGACTCCGTTAAAAAGTAGGTTGAACAGTACAGAAGTTTCCCTTTGACAGTGCGTAGTTTTGTTCATCACTTTTGTTAGTACAATGAATTCATATTTAACATTAGGTCAACCTGCATCAATTAGGAATGAGTCTGTGCTGCAAGTTTAATTGTATTTTACCTACTCTTTGAGCTACTTGAGTACTATGGAGAATGAGTAGCGGTGTATGAGTCCTTGAGACCCATCTCGAAGCTTTAGAAAGGGCCTGGTCTGTCTCATGTCTCTAATGAAGGAAAGCATTTTTAAAAGTTGAAAAGTACCTTGAAAAGATCTATGAGAAATGATCAGTCGACCATTTCTACCTGCTGCCTCTGCTTCAGCTCCTCTTCTGAATAGAGCCATATGAAGACCTGAATGTGAAGATACAGTGTTGCGTAACACAGAGACGCATAGCATTACCGTTGAAGGGAGAGAACTTCTACAAAGAACAATAGAATCTGGAGGGCAGGACTGTGATCCAGAGTGGAGCGCACCAGCCTCTTAAAGCTGCAGAGAGCTGAGGACAACCGCTGCTGAAATGCAGCGGGCTTATTGTTGGGAACATAATTATACGAGGACCTTGGACGTTGCTAAGCAAAGAGTAGCTCTGTAACAGGGGCTCTGCTCGGGTCCTTTTTGTGTCGTCGTTTGGTATTATTTGTCACCTACACACACAGACACAGTGATACATGTATGCGTACACACACACACACACTTATGAAAGCCAGGTAGCTTATATGGCAAACCACCCACAGCCTATTCCAAGCTGCTCTAAAGGCTGGCCAGTTAGCTGGTTTAATTGCATGTCCCGTCTCTGTAGGCCTACTGAGGCTGTACAGTAATGAGTAGGGTTCTGACCTGAGCCCCCTCATACTAACAGCAGGATTCTTCTCTGCCTGACCCCGAGAGAAGGGTTTATTTAAGACTGTGTGAGCAAGACTGCCTGAGCCTGTGTTTTCGGGCACCTACATCCCTCTGTGTACTTAAGGTTTGTGAACTCTCCCTCTTCTCGGGCTGTGGTGAATCCCCAGCACCAGACCCTGGGTTAATTGCAAGGGCTTCCATTCGCTGTAAACAGCATGCTCCAATCGTTGGGGTCACGTTCCCTGACAGCAAAGATGGGCAGCCCCTCCACCTCAGCCTCAGGCCTTCTGCCTGGTAACACTTTGGTCTTCTGTTAAAAGGCTGCAGAGAGGAATGGATTTAAAAATAGAGCAAGGGAGAAAGCTGGTGGAGAAAAGAAGAGAATAATAGGTCAATATTTATTATAGTTACACATTGGATTTTGAATGTCTCGAGGGAGTTTCCTTTCCGCAAATTCTTTGGCCCTGACATTGAACTTATTGTTGTTTTTCTGTAGTTATCTGGGAGATGGAAGATTTCACCTGGAGTCAATCATGATCGCAAACCCAGATATCCCTGCCTACAGGTACTGTGAAACAAAGTGGCACCATTTGTTGTTAAATATATAATTTCTCTGTCATTTCTCTGCTGACATCAGCTGCAAAGTAGTCATTGTAGTCAATAAGCATTTCAGCTCTAATGTATTCACACAATTTGAGAGCAATTGATAACATGTAAATGGAATAAAGTGACTGCAAAACAATGGGGAAAAGTCAGTAATTGTTTAAATATATATTTAATACATATGTGATCACAGTTTTATGCATAGAAAATGCGATTCAATGCGGTGATTCCCCTGCAGTCAAAAACACTCACCTTATGGCACCGTCATGCTAACATTTTGTGAGGATGAAGTTCTGTTTTGATGAGGTCTTGTTTGTATGCAAAGTGAAATTGTGTTGTTATAGACACATGCACTGCCGCACAGATCACAGGTCTCTCTCATAAACAAGATTCTAATCTCAAGTGAACCCCTTGTACCGGAGAAAAGGAGATTAGATGCTCAGAAATACCTCCATTTTTCCAAAGATACACTAACTCCTGTCATACTTGATGGCTTTTCATGATTGGATTTTTTCATCTTTTCTTGCATTTCTGGCCTTAAGATAGACACCTGAACAATAGATGTGTATAATATGGTTTGTCTGTTTATGTTGATGCACACATTCCATTCACGGCTGTGTGTCTTTCCCGTTTTCTGTCTGTGTTTGGTTGTAGATATGACCCCTACAGTAAGGTGTTCACCAGGGAGTACTATGACCACGAGGCCATGCGGGCCTTAAGGCTCCAGGCTATTGACAAGGCTCGATCGGCCCAGAGATGGGGCTTGATCATGGGCACACTGGGCCGACAGGGCAGCCCCAAAGTCCTGGAGGTGAGTCTGTATCCTCATTTCGACAGGCTGCATATCCTGAGGCCAGTTGTGCAATGGGTTGTAATATGTATCAGTGTGAGTTCCTCTGACAAGCGGTTTTGTGACATGAAGTACTGATAGGACACTGGGAGGTTGTTATTTCACATTTAGGATGATTCAGCCAAACAGCCACAGACAGAAAATTCTTCATCCCACTGTTGGCCTCAAGGTTGGCTGCATTCAATTGTTACTGCTAGAAATGTATGTTTTAAGTTATGTTATTGATTCTCCAACACAAGGGAGATCTTGTCAATCATAAATGAATATATAAAAGCTTAAAACATATTCTACAAAATCCCTTTTTCAAAGCATAATTCCAGTGAATTCAATTGTTGATACTCATGTTGTCATTCAGCAAATTAAAGAATTCAAAAGACTGAATATAATAATCCTGAGAAAGCTATTTACAGATACTGTGTGTGTGTTCACGCTCATGCTGGCCCATTAGGTGCAGGCACTTTAGTGAGAAGCTCAGTCTTTGCAAGAATGAGCTATTATGCATTAGCACGCACACAAGTCTGTCTGGGGGTAGCAATCGATCGACCGAGGAGCCCCCTCTGGTCACCCACAGCTGCTCCTCCTGCTGCTTTCCCCTCCACTGCCCGTTCCATGTTGCTCTCTTCATTCTTTCTCCTTTGTTGTGTGTTTTGCTTATTAGCTTTGCCTCCTTCACATCATGTCTGTAACTAGCAGACATTGCAGTATGGTCGAATGCCTGGATTTCCACTTAAATGCTACCTGTGAAACGTACACAACACTTAATCAGTCAGTGTTGCTATTAAGCTCACATTGGTGCACATCGTTTGTAAATGTCCAGATTTGAAAGATGAAGTTAGCATCGATGGAAAAACATCAACCAGAGAGCGAAAAAGTTTCATTTTAGGCTGGCAGAAGAGGATGGAGTAAGAAAGGGGGATTTGAATAAGACCCACCAGCTCTCCCATTGCGATCTGTCAAGATTAAGAAGTATATGTCAGATAACCTCTCAAGTAAGGGGACAGAACTCCCTCTGATAAGAGCACAGCTGTGGAAATGTCTCATGATACTCTGAAGGACAGTGGATATCAGCAACAGTCACACCTTTATCTCACCAAAGGAGCAGTTTGGGATTTTTTTTCCACTTGGTTTCTGCATCCCTGAATAACATCTCAGTCCAAGTACCAATGCTTAAAACTTCAAAGGCAGATTTAGCAAGAGAGCGGAGTTTCAGGCTGGACTCTCCTTTCCCAGAGTTGCCTCTGGGAATTATGAATGGTAGCAGTCATAATTCCCCTGCTGAGCGCCACAGTGTTGGAGTTTTCACTGTAGAAAAAAAGAATCTATATGACTGTGTGTCACGGAGGCAAGGCTCAGCCAATTGTTAAAGCTCAGTTTCAGAAGGACCAAAGCGCACTTCCTCCTGTTTGTCCAACAATGGTCCGGCCCTTTCACTTGCCAGGGAGGGTCATGGGAATTTTTTTGCTGGACTTTAGAAGTGTTTTATGATTGTAGCCCCCTGGATGATGTGTGGTACTTCAATAATAGAGTTTGTCTGTCTTGGCTGGGTTTTGCTTTGTTGCCAATGCCGTGATCTTTATGGACAGAACCCAGAGGTGCATTCAAGGAGCTTAGAGACACCAGATTGGTGACCTCAGGATTGCATCTTTGCTGATCATAAAGTTCTTTTGGCTTCACCAGACTGTGGCCTCCAGCACTCGTTGTAGTGCTTTAAGGTTATTAAGGAGACTGAACATCTGTAAGGAGGTTGGAGTGGAAACACTGACCTTTTGTTCTGAAATGAGCCAGTTGAGGTGGTTTGGACATCTAATCCAAACGGTTCCCTGTGGAGTCGTTCGACCCAGAGGAAGCCCCAAAACCTGCTGGAAGGATCTAGAGAAGAATCTGTCTGCTGGGTAAGCAGCAGAGAAAAGGTGGATGGATGTAGGAGGCTTCAGAGACTGAGAACTGGATGAAATAGTAGTCTTCATGGTGAGATTATTAACAGTAAAGCAAAAACTTTTGGATGACCCTAGACTGGAGTGCTTACAGGATTGTGCCTGTGTGGGTGGAAGTAATGGGCTATGTGATTTGCAACTTATCATTCGATATAGTGGAGTTTCACAACCCTTGAGTGAATTATATTTGATGTTTGGATTGCAAACCTCTCCATTGGTCCTTTATTTTACTTCTCTCTCTTCGTAGCACCTGGAGTCGAGGCTTCAATCACTGGGAAAGTCCTTCACTCGAGTGCTCCTGTCTGAGATTTTCCCCAGCAAGCTGGATCTGATGGCAGATGTAGATGCGTGAGTGTTAAGATGCACACACCATACAGATGCTAACACACACCAAAATTAGGACAATCAGAACTGCTTGGCCAAATGTACTTTTCACTGCGTAACATGAAGGTAGGGAACAAATCAGCCACTTTATTTAAGTGCTGACAGCACCTCCAGTGCATTGGGGCCAACACATGAAGCACTCTGGTCCAATGCATTGTTGAGGCAATTTGTTATTGCAGAGACTTCAAGAGCCTATTATATCATGTATTTGGTGGTTTCTCCTTGTCCGCATGCCATGGCCTCCTGCAACATTGAGGCTGAGTTTACTTTCATCGTCTTCTACACATCTTTTAAAGGTGTGTGGATTTAGTGGCATCTTGCGCTGAGGTTGCAGATTGAACCACCTGAACACTCCTTGTCACTTGTAGGATGGCAGTAAAAGACCCTCTCTTGAGTTAGTGTTGGTTTGTCTGTTCTGGGCTACTGTAGAAACACGGTGGTTCAACACTGTGGAAGAGGACTGTCTCCTTCAGTAGATATGAAGAGCTCATTCTAAGGTAGCGAAAACATAATCGTTCTTATTTTCAGGTGATTATGCACAAATGAAGACGTAACTGTGAATATTATATTCCATTTCTGCCTGTAGAGCCCCCTCAGTCCTACACACTGGACCTTTAAACACTTCTTCCTTCGCCTCATTGTTTCCACCCGTGTTTCTTCGTCATAAAGAATCAGTAATTCATCTTTCACATCATGGACGTCTGCCTACCCATTATGACCAACAGCAACCTTACCTTACAGTTGCAGTCAACAAGATTTGAAATGTATTCTGCAGGCATCACCGCACACATAACTGGGGAGTCAGCATAATTTGCTGTGCACACTGTAACAAGGAGCTGGCAAACAGTAGTCTGGAGTGTATATAACTCCAAAAACAAAATTGACATTCACGTCTCGGTGAGATTTCCATAGTTTTGCCTCCGTAGCAAAAACAAATTGTCCAGCCTAATCAACTTGGATGCTTGATACAATTTCCTCCGCTTTGACACACAGGGCATAGACAGAGGGATTTTATACTTGAATACTCTATTAAACTGCTTACATTTCAATGTCGTCTCTTGCAATAAGGTCTGAGAATATTAAAAAGTAGAAAGATATACAGTGTAAGCCAGGATGTTTTTTTTTTTTTTTTCTTTCTTCTGGCTCTGAATTCATTTTAATCATCTTATCAGGAGCCTGAAAATACCTATCCTGACCACTAACTCATCCCTTCACATACTGTGAAGTTATTGGGGAAGTGTGACTTTATTAATACATTTTCCTGATAATCGCAGTGGCAGGTGCTGAGACACCGAACGCTGTCATCATCCCACAATCACTCGTCGCTGTCTTCAAAAAAAATAAGCCAAAGTTTCTTCAATGAAATATCGAGCGCTCAGGCCTCTCCGATTGATCTGACTTCCAACCAGAAGAAGGCAGGTGAAGATGGACAAGGGGGTTAGTGAGACGCTGGTGTGCTACCGCTCCAATCACACACACGCGCGCGCACACACACACGTGCACGCTCCTCGCACTCCCTCAGATTGGCCTCTCGCTGTGGAGTAATGAGAGGTGTGATGTGTGAGGGAGGAGTGGGTGAGAGGACAGAAGGTCTGAGAGAGATTGAGAGTGAGTTGGAGAGAGCGATGGAGAGATGCAGAGGTAGTTGAGGGGGTTGTGTTTGGAAAGCGAGCGATCATGTCGTTTTTTGTTTTTTTTTCTTAGTTTTTTTGGCTCTCCTCTTCAGACTGACGTATGAGTGCAACTCTGAAATTATGTAAGTCAGGCACGATTCAGCCGACCAAAACAAACCCTCATTACAGCCAAAGAGTTTTTCAACGAGGCAAAAACAAATGTGTTTGAATGCAAAATTAAGGCTTGTTTATGTGTATATCAGATACCAATACACTGGATACTTTTTTATCTAGTTGCCAGTTTATTAGGTACGCCTAGTCAGAATGTAATGCAACATTAGTTTTTCCTTTGTGCTGGGCTGGGTATCATATTAAGATGTTTAATACTAGCGCCGACACAACACTTTTATTTCCATACTGTTGCCAAAATAATAAATTTTTTCCGAATGCTACTCTGAGGAATAAAAACATGTTTTACAAAACTCTTTTTTCATTCAACAAAACTTCTTAAATGCAGTTAAAAGTTGACTAAAATTATTATTTAATTAAAGAGGAATAAGATCCTGAGCAAGCACTTGATGCCAGATTCCAGCTGTATTGGAGGCCATTGCTGTTATTCATGACTGTGGTTCCTTTCTCAGTGTAAAAACCAAAAAAGGTTGTTTTCAGTGTCCTTTAATGAGCCTCGATCAGAGATTAAAGTGGAAATCGAGAGTGGCTTTTGGAAGATACGATTGGACAGCATCCAGTGGATCTCTTCTCTCTGCAAATGTTTTGGTGCTGTTTTATTTTTTCTCTTTTCCTTTAATTCTTTTCCCCTCGCTGCTCGCGATAGTTTGTAAGAACACAGCCATCCTACATGAGGCCACAGCAGACATTACAAACCGCCGGGTGTCAGGAGCTGCGGTGAATGAAGGAGGGATGGAAGGAAAGAGAGAGAGCGGGAGATTGAGAGATAGATGGTGGGGTGGCGGAGGATGTATTAGTGCTCGGCACCAGCCGACACAGCACACTGTACTGAGCCCACCCCCAGGCTCTCTCTGTCATTAGACACACACATACTCACTCATATAAAGAGAGAGACACCATTAGCATATGCTCCTAAGTGTGTAATTAGGCTGTCCCCAAGCAGGTTTTAAGCTATTGTACAGATATCTGTACACCGCACACACTTATCTCAACTAGACCGCAAATGCCACCCAGTCTTTTATCTTTCTGTTAGAATTTTAATTTTTGACTCCATTGCAGTGAAATTGTTTGTTGTAATTCAATTAAGTTTTGCCGTTAAAGGTGAGCACTTTTCATTTTCCCGCGGTGCTGAAAGGTTAATTGTTCTTGCTTTTTGGCGGGTCAAGACTGTGAGTGTAATTGAAGCGAAGCCGTGCAGGTGGAGGTCCCCCTAACAGAGTCAGGGTGTAATGGGCCACAGCAGGTAATGTGGCGAGGCCGGGGCCGGAGCTCACGTTGCATAACTAAATGTCACGCAGCCTTACCTTTATGTATCACTGCACAGTCCCCACCAGCCCCGCGTCCCGCTCTTCTAATCCACGCCTGTCTCTTTGTGTTGAGGGATTCTACTTTTACTGAAGGAAAAGATCCTTTAGACGGGGACCGAAGAGACAAGATTTCTATCAAGCTCCCATTCATACATAGTTTATGTCAGTTAATCTTTGTTGGGGAATAAGTTGTGAAGCAAGGTCCACATTTTTCTGTCTTTTTTTTTTTTTTTTTTTTCACCTTCCTCCAGCTCTCTCTTTGTTTCACCGCTCCGCATGATGTAGGATATCTACTGTGCTGGCTAGATTGAAGACCAGATAAGGGCTGGAAGTACAATTTTGGGCCTGATTCTGGGGGCAGTACCTGCTGTACCACCACGCATTTCACTGAGCATTCAGTCAGTCTCTGTGCTAATATTAGAAAAGTCCTTTCTGGCTCCATGTGCCAATCAGCCATCTGCTCCTGAGGAGGGATCCTCTTTCATGCTCTCTGTCTTACCTCCCTCTCTGACCCTTCTCTCACAGCTAGCCCCAAGGATTTAGTGGAGGAGTCTTGGTCTGCTTATTAATCACCCTCCCTCTTTTAACCACTCCCATTGTTCTTTTCAGCTCATTATACACACAGATACATACAGCGAAAGTGCATGCACACATCTGCTCACATACGTGTGCACACACAAATGGAAACTGTCAGACTCCCCCTCTGTTGTTAGTTCCTTGTTCCTGTGTGGGCTAAGGCGGTTTTGATACATTTGCCGCGTTAGGCTATGTAAAGGTCTCTGATAATGAATCGCAGCTGATGGACTTAAAGGTCATTATTTCAGACTCCACATCTCCATCTCAGCTCAGAAAACTTGTGTCTGAGGAGACTGGTGCTTGGTGCAAATATGTTTGACTCAGGAAATTAGGGGGATGAATAAGAATTCACTCTTTGGGGGTAGACATTAAAAAAAAAAGTGTTATTTGAAAATGAGAAAATGCCATGTGCGTGCCCAGAGGGGGTGGAATATTTCTGTGACAGAATGCCGAGTGGAGGGAGAGTCAACGGTGCAATCAATTCTGCAGTTGAGAAAGTGTGAAAGTTGGAAAATGAAGAATAGACAGATGGGGATTTTGACGCAGTCGTGTAGCCATGAAAGTATACAAGCGATTGCGTCGAAACTTCTTTTTTTCCTTTCATGTGTGTCCATCCACGCGTCTGCACTCGCACACGGGCAGTCTCAAACAGGTGTATTCTTATTGGCATTTACCTCGATCTAACGATATCTCCGGGGCCTTTACATGCACTGCAGCTCAATTCATATTTGTCAATATTTCTGATGGAGCTCCATCGTTAGGATTAGGGACGAGGGAGGGTCCGCTCCCTCGGTGGAGATGGAGCTGTGGATAGCATTGATCTATGAAAGCTAACCCCGCAGCCCAGGCCTCTTGTCTCCGTCTCCATTTTCCCATTGTTCATTTTTTCCCTCCAGCTGTTTACATCCACGCCCTCCTCATCCCTCTTTCATGCGTTTTCCAGAGTAAACACTTTTCTCCCTGCCAATCTTCCTCCTCACTTCTGCCTTCTGTGTTCTCTCCTCTCTTCTTGCTTGTGCCTCTTCAGCCCCCCCCCCCCTTCTGTTTTTTCATCTTCATTGCTCTTTCTCCCTATCGCTGTATATCTCTGTCCTTCTCTCTCTTTTTTTTTCTCATCCCTCCTCCCCATCTCTCTCATACACAGCCCCCCTCCCCCCACCACCCTCACCCCTCTCCACCACCCTCACCCCTCTCCACCACCCTGTCTACCAGCTATGTAGGCTACCTCCGTGGAGACCGGGCTGGTGCAGGTTTTTTATTCACACTCACCTCACCTCTCCCTCTTTTCTTTCACTGCGTTTCTTCTCTTTTCACCTCTTCACTTCTTTCCCTGTTTTTCTGTTTGTGCCTCCTGCAACCCGTCTACCCCCCCCACCCCCTCTAGGACAACAAGCCCTTCTCCCTCTCTTTTCAGCCTCCCTCGTCCACTGGCTGGCTGTGCATTCAGACAGTGTAGCGTGGCTGTCTTTAGAGCTGTTGCAAATCAGGACAGATCTCCCCAACAGATGCTGGAGATCAGGTGGAGGGAGGCTCCCTGCACAACCCATTGCATCACGTATTCACATGCAACGTGCAGCCGCAGATGTGCCCTGCCTGCCTAATAGGATCTTGGTCTCTCGCCCTCTCTAACTGCCTCTGTTTTCACACGCACGTTTGCACTCTGCACTGGATGTACACTTGATTGCACATATCGTACCTTCTCTTTCCCACAGGTGGATCCAGATCGCTTGTCCACGCCTTTCTATCGACTGGGGCACAGCCTTCTCCAAACCACTGCTGTCCCCATATGAGGTAAACATGCACCTTATAGTCTCGCAGAAAGATCACAGCTGTCCGTCAGTTAACAGAAGAGGCTCGCACACACGCACACACACACACACACACACACACACACACACACACACACACACACAGACTTTCAATTAAATAAAGGTCTGTGTGTGACTTTGTGTAGGACTCATCAAGGCCTGCTTGTGCTGGAGGTGGAGTGGCGCGCCTACTCCTCCTCCTCTCCTTCCATCTTTCCCTCCCTCCATCTATGCCATAAAGCACACACACAGCACATTAAGCAGCTTCAGCAGAAGACCAGCCCCCCCTGCTGGCCACAGGACGGCACAGTGTGTTCCCCCCCCCCCCACCACCACCTCCACTGTTGCAGCTGTCTTGTTTTTCTAAAGGGAGAGAGAGATAGATCGGACAGCAACCCGTCTAGATCCATTTCAAAGCAAGTGTTTGTTGGTGTGCCGCTGCAGCTGGTACAGCAACTTTGGGACGGGTTTGGCAGTTTTGTGTGATTATGTGACTCAGCTGGTTATAGCATTTGATGTCGACTATGAATCCATTCAGTGATTTACCTCAAAGAAATGCTACTGATTTGAATCCCTGTGAAATGGCTGCAAGGGGAACGGCTGTCGTGAATATCGGATTGTGACTTGAAATGGTCGCTGTTTTTGTCCGGCCACACATCTCTGTGCACCGCTTGTGCTGCACATACATTTCAGAATGAGACCATTAAGAATAATGATAGCGTCCACCTTAGTAGAAAAAGTGATGATTAACTTTGAATTGTTTTTGACCGAGGTCTATAATGGAGCATGTGAAGTCTGAAATTCGCCCCTCTGTAATGAGGAAAGCGGCAATCTGTTTTCTTAAGCCCTTTTCGTTAGAGCTCGCTTTGCTCTCCCCGCTAGCTATTTGGGAAGAGCGTCTGTGCATTTAAATCATTTCCAGCTGTGTCTATATGGGTGCTTGTGAATGTTTGTGATAAGTCTTAATTCACCCTCATCTAATACCTATGAGTGTAGCGTGTCTCAGTGCACTGTGCTTTTCACTGTGGCATTTACAATGAAGATGAAGGGGAACGAGATGGGAGGGTGGAGTGAGCAAGGGGAAGGGTGGGGGTGGGGGTGGGGGGGGTGCAGCATTTATTTTCAGTGCGTCTCATGTTATATTTATAGTCAATAAGACACACTTGGCTCTCCTGTCAGCGCAGGGATTAGCAGGAGAAGCTAGCTTCCACAGAGAGGAGCAGTTGGTGAGAGAGGAGGGGAGAGCAGTGCGTAAAAAGAAATGAAAGGCGGGTGGAATAAGGGCAGAGGAGAGGAGGAAATGAAGAAGCAGGAGGATGTTTGGGGGAAAGGAAAGGGGGGAAAAATAAGACAATGAAAGATTTATCCCACTACGCAGTTTGTTTGTTTAGGAGGAAACACTTTGGACCTCGGTTGACCCTCATATTGTATTCTCAATAGCTGGATATGAAAGAAGAAAGCCAATTTGTTCCACTTAAAAAACATGCATAGAAATCAGATATGTTACATTTTACCTTTTCTACATACATGAATGCATAGTATGACACAGTACCTGTGCCTCCATTAGCTCTACATCTCTGTCTCCGCTGCTGCTGCTTGTCTCCTTTATTGTTGGTTCCTGTGAAGGTACAGAAAACACGTTTAAGGAGAGTGTTCAGTGTCATTTTCCTGTTTCTATTTAAAGATGCAGCCAGTATGTAAGAGAACACTACCTTGTCAGTGCTGGTACACACTACACTAACAGAATAAACCGCACACAAGCTGGGTAACAGTGATGAATTGTGTCCCACTAGAAGAGAGATTTCATCACTTTCAGGCTGCATTTTTCATGCCTCCTTTGAACTGAATCCTTCAATTGATCAAATGACCAGTTCTGGAGATTTGTGATTTTAACATGGCTTGTTTTCTCACCGTATTCCCAAACATAATCTAAATTCCCCCAGACTGTATGATGCTGAAGTTAGGTCTAGGCATCTGACTGGTTTAAAAGATGAATGAGTTGTTGGATAAATGAATAAATGAACAATCGAGTGATTTGTTCTTTTGTTCCGCTCGCTTGTTTATTCATCTGTTCAATCATTCAGCTGCTCTTCCTGTCATTCAGAATCAATATGCACAGACACTTCTCTTCCATATGGAGTACTCTGCACTTATGTTACAGCACTATCATGCCTGTGCTGTTGCACTCCTCTAACAGCTGTTGTGTCATGCAGTGCAGCTGCATAGGGATAACATGACAACTCTGCCTGTTATCCAAGTTTAATATTATGACACCTGTCGTGTCTGTTCTGTCTTCTCATCACTCCGTGGTTTCCTACAGCTGGTTCGCCCCAAAACTGCGAATACGGTCATAGATAACAGGGGAAGAAACAGCAGAATGGTGCACCACGGTGCCTCGCACACATGGGCTGGTCTTACCCTTTCAGGCTGTCAAGCTTCTTCTTGCTTGTTTGTGTTAACATTATTGGTGACTGTCTGTCTCGTTATCTCGCAGGCAGCTGTGGCTTTACAGGAGGTTGGCTGGAAGGAAGTCTACCCTATGGACTTCTACTCCAATCAGAGCCTGGGGCCATGGGCGCCCAACCACCCTGACAACCAACCTGTGCGGCCCACTCGCAGACAGGTGAGCAGGGGCGGGAGATAAAAGAATGAATGGCAGGGGGAATAGAGGGGAGGGGGGAGAATAGCTGGTTGAATGTGAATTCACACTGTTCAGCATGTGTTTGAGGGCTTTCATCAGTATGTCACCACACTGACACCCAGTGGCACAATGGTAACAAGACATGCGTGTGGACTCCTCACTTAAAGGCGTGGTTATGACCTTGACCTTGATGTGCATCAGAGAATTTTCGAATTTAAAAAAACATTAAAAGACAATTAGATATGCAGCTAAGTGCTGCAGTGTAAATACACCCTTCATTAGCCATATTGGCCTATATTACTATTATTCTGTAGGTAGATAGGTAGGTACTGTCACATGTGTTAATGCTATACCACTGCCTGCCTGCAGAAACAAGACTTGAAGCCAGCCCTTCCTACCAAGCAGTGTGAGCAGAACCAGTGCGCCCCCTGTGGCTGTCAAAGGGAATAGCACGTCGTGACCGGCGCTGCCTTCGACTGCTCTCATGCCTGCCAGTGCCTCTCTGCTTCAGGTAATGACAGGAAGGCAGGAGGAAGGTACAGACTGGGTTTTTGTCCAGACTGTCTATCAGCAAGCAGAGCTAAAGTCAGAGGAGCTCTCAGCACCTCCTCGAATGGATTACCAGCCATAAATAATCCCTCATTGTACAGCACGGCAGATCAAACCGAATTCATTGCTCCTATTCAGGTTCTCTGCATGTGGTCTGAGCTCCAAATACATGCACCTGAGAGAATAGGCCGTGTGTTTGAGCTCATGCACATCCTTGTGTCAGGTTCACATGAAGGAGCTGCTCTCTGCCGCGTGAACAAACGAGTTCTTCCTGCACAGGGGAAATGTGTGGGCCTCTCTGTAATGAAGACACGGCTTTTGTAATTGTTAGAGGGAGAGAAAGCACAAGATGACCTTGAGTATGTTGTATGGAATTAGAGTGTTAATGTGGGTGGCTTTAGTCAAATGCGATCCACTTGTCCCTGGATAAAGCAGTGTACGTTGTCAGACACTTCAGATGAGCTTCCCTTCATGCTGTGTTTCAAAGACATTCACAAGCATATTGTATGAGGCTCTTCATTTGATGTACAGTATGTGACTGAGTATCCTGCTGAAATGTGGAGAATAAAAACGTGATGCACCGTGACTTAACCTGCGTTCTCTGTCTCGCTTTTCGAGTCAAATTCGGAAACAGCGCATCAGAAATGGAGCCCTGCTTCTCTGCGCGTGTTTTTGATAAACGCAGCGCCATGCAGAGGCGATGGGTCTGTTTTTAAAGGCTGAGCGCATGAGATTCCAGATGCATGCAGTGCTAGTCACGACTGCTCTCCATCCTCATTATTTATTGATGATGGAGTCTGTCAATAAGTAAATAAAAAAAAAAAAAAAACACTCTGTTGCTGTTTGGCTGCCACAGCAGAAACTGATTGACAGCAGCGCACCACGGCTCCAGCTGATCCCCAGAACTTGTGAACCTTCCCCAGGTTGCCGCGCATTGTCTCATGTGTTTACAGTATTCTGTGAGTTTTTTGTTATTTGCCAACAACTACGGGGCTTCTCCAGTCAGATCCTGCCTCTGCTTTCCACTATCATATCTCCCTGGCAACAGAGGCCAGTGTGATGCAGCCCGTCCCGCCAGATGTCCGTCTTCCTCATGATGTGCCTCACATGTCCCACTAGGGGCTGTTATTTTGAAGAGCTCAGAACTTGGTACATCGCAGCGTGTGATGCACGGCAGTCGAGAATAAATTATTGGGCAGCAGAGCTCGCTCTCAGCTGATGCTTGATTTATTTTTTGGCACACTCTGTCAGGGGGAAAGATGGAAGAAGTTTGATAAATCCTCTTTTCCTCCCGTCTAAAGTCTGCAGTTTTTAGCCTCAGCTTAAAGATTTGTTTTGCTTTAAATATTAATTAGTTCCCGATTTTAACATCAGTAAAAGAGATGATGTCTTTCAGAACGTGTCCTTGCTGGCGAGGCATACTTTTAAACCATTTTGCATTGAATTTTTGGGTATTTAGATACTTCATAATTGAAGTCAAGTAGGGCCATTATTACATTGCTAACACTATGAGGGAACAGTAGTAGCTCAACACTGGAGAATGTTTTCACAGTCAAAACTAATGATGTGCTCTTGTCAGTGTGTCTGGAAATGCATTAATTTACATTAAATTAGTTCATATAGAGGTTTGTGGTATTTCCTTTCTGTTGGCCCTTTTAAAGTAATGAGGATTAGATTGAATCCGTTCAGTTTTTGTCTGTAAATACCATCCGAAGCATTTATTATAATTCCTATCCTCGCTCTCACTCCTATTGCTTATTGTTTATTTGGATCCTCATTGATTGTTACCTTGGCAACAAGTACTCTTCTATCGATCCATGTTATAATAGACAAATGTTTACTCTTATGCCACATACGGTGCATTTTGTCAATATTCCCTCACCATGTACAGCAATATCACTATTAGTCCCATCGCACTAAAATAACATCAGAGCACCAAACGTATATGAAACACCAAACATTAAACAAAGGTTTGACCAAGAAAATAGAAGAAGATACATCCCGTTTGTTCTTCATCGTGTGGTCTTATGCTGATGATGTCTAATGTGGCTCAGCCTCACCTTATCAACATGCTGCAGTGTTTGTCCTTGTTTTAATAATGGCCAGGTAAATAATGCACAGAGGCATGTTTCCTCCAGGTGGAGCGCCAAAGAAAGCTTAAAGGAGAAAAGACCTGTCCATCAAACCCTTCCTGTGTAAAATGGAGAAAAACAACAAAATAATAGAGTTGCACCGAACCTCCTAAACTCAATAAAAGTGAATTTCTGAGCAGTTGAACTATTTCAAAGCGTTTGTGGTTGCTTGATTTGGCTCTTGGAAGCAGACTAATAGGGGAGTTAGACCGGAAAGTTAATGAGGGTCTGATCTGTGTCGCAGACCAGTCAGTCTGGCCTGTTCTCTCAGGTTCGTTACCAGCTATGCTGACAGCTGAGCGCCCACTAGGTGGCACTGTTTGCATAGCTTATTTTGCAGTCTTGTAAAGTAATTCAAGTCACACACTTTTCACTGTGGAGAGGCTGTGCTGGGCACGGCGGCACGTGAGTGAGAGTGCTTGGCAGAGTGCAAGTACCCGATGTACTTCTGCAACCGGTGTGTACAATTTTTTCCAGATGTGGTAGGAATTTGACTCCGCGCTCTTTCATTCGTCCTTGGCATCACGTTTCTTCCCTTCTCTCCTGCAAGCATTCAGATCTTTTCGAGTACAAGTGCTCGTGTCACAGTGTAGAAATACTCTGTCAGAGGTGAAAAGCTCACATCCAAACTGTTACTTGAGTAAAAGCGCAAAAGTAAAAGTACTCATTATGCAGAATCATGACCCATTTCAGAATATGGATTATATTATTGGATCATGATTATAGATGCATTAATGTGTTCATCACTTTAATGTTGCAGCTGGTAAAAGTGGAGCTCATTTGAATCACTTTGAACACTTGAATGTATAACAATGTATGATCATATAGTTAGAGTGATATTTTATATCAATACTAAAGCTTTGAAATAAATGTAGTGAAGTAAAAAGTACAGTATTTGCCACTAAAGAAGTATAAAGTAGCAAAAGATAGGAACATTTGAGTACAAGTACCTCACAATTGTACTTAAGTATTTACCTGAGTAAAGGTACACTCCAGATACATTCCACCGCTGCCATCAGCACCCAGCTTCCTGTCCGGAGGGCTCAGCTCGCCGTAGAGAATTTGTGCCATGTTTATTGCGGGCGTGGGACTCTGCAGAGGCTGCAGGTTTGAGCCTGTGCTTTACACAACAGGTGCTCAGGTCACGCACTGCTCACAGTGGTATCGATATACCCCGACTGCGCGGTCAGCTGGTTGCCATTGGTGCCCGGCACTTGTTTGCGTAGCCTACAGCACTAAGCAGCGGTATGACTCAAAAGCCATCAGCTAATGCACCCTGAACAACCACACATCCAGAGGAGTTGACTGAAATAACACATTTTCAGTCATTTTCTGTGGCTTTGTCTGGTACCTGCGAGCGGATAAAGCATGTCAGCACTCGTGATGTATTTAGTTGTTTATTTGTCTGACCAGGGAAAGGCTGAGTCACAGCTTCCCCTCGCCGCCACCACCTCTCTTTACATTTACCCTCGCAAAGTAAACGCATTAATGCAAGCTTTTATCATATTGCTCATTTGCCTCTCATATGTTTCTTATCATTACTGGGCTTTTCTGTACAGAGGCATGGATGTAAATCAGACACAAGTTTTGAAATATCTTTTTATGACTCATGGCACTACAACAAAAATAAACACACGCGGAGGAGATTTGATTCGCAAGTTTGTTTTTGCATTTGTTTTTTTTTTACCAGCCGTGTTGCTTTGAGGCACAGTGTGACTTCAGAAAGCCACATGTGACTGAGGCTGAGCTGGGGAAGGAGTGGCAGCAGAGGACAAGTATATAAGACCCAAAACTGAGTGAATAGAAGTCTGTATTTCGGTGTCTGTCTGTATGTGTCTATTTTTCTTTCAGCTATTCCCCTGGATTACATTAGAACTTAACAGAAGTGACAAGAGAAAAACGACTGATTTGGCTTAACTCTCCTATATTTACATCTGTCAAGACACTGTAGGTGGGTGAGAAACTCTTTAGGGAAAAGTGTGGAGGGAAAAAAAAAAATCAATGCTCAGCTGCAGAGGAACGCTGTTTGAAAGATTTCTTTGAGGGTGCTACGGTAATATTAATGGATGTCTGATGTGATAGTGCATGTGCAATTTCAATTTCAGACGAAGGGCCGAGGGAGAGGAGCTGCATGTTGTCAGTGTACAAGCTGTTTCTGCATGATCTGGATACTTGAGTGAACATTTTCTGAAGAGGCACAGGTGAACTCAAAGCCCGTGTTAGCTATTGAAACACATTTTACAGCATGTGTAACCCCAAAGGTAGCGTGCACTTGAGGGAAATGGGCTTGCAGGTACCACTGATGACTCATGTTGTGCCTTTCTTCCACATGTTGCTGCTTATGAAGTCTTCAGCATAAGGAGAAAAGCATATGAGACCTTTGTGCATTAAGAGAAGGGCTGGAACAGTTATGTTAAAAGCCGGCTAATTCCACTTGTTCCTTCGATTTGGTTCGGTTAAGTAGAATCCTACAATGGCAGAAATTAGCAGCTATGTATCGAACAAGCCCTCGTCCGCATCCCTGTGGAAATTTTAACAATAAATGATTATGACTAGAGGCTGCTGAGTGTGTGTGTGTGCGTGTGGGAGAGAAGAAGCCTGGGCGGCCAAACAGCAATGTGAAGGAAGGTTGCTAGAAGGTTGAATAAGAGTCTTTAGTGGGAAAAAAAAAAAGTAAGTGGTGTAAAGAGATGACTAATTCTGCGTGGGAGGTCAGCCTGTCCCTGATCATCCGGCCAAGAGCCACCCCAGCACAGGGCTGTCACAAAGTCACCTTCTTCCTCAACCCACTCCGTCCTGCCGTGGATTGTCAGCGTTTTCCTCTCACGCTGTGATGTGCCGCTTCTTATTCATTCATTTGGTCTTTTCGTACTCCACTGGGAAGGGGGTAAGCAGAGCACCAGTTAAGTTTAGGGGTTGATTCTGTTGCTTTGCTTGAAGATTTTCTGTATCCTTTGTTAATAATGTGAGGGCCATTCAAATGCATTGAAGAATAAGAATCCAATAAAACATCTGATGTCAAGTTTAAACTAATCTCAGTGAAAAGTTTCTGAATACTTTTCTCCCCCTCAAAATACATGATAGATAATACATGTTTAGGTGCCCTTGATTCATGATGAATTATTATTAGGTGCAATCTGCATTATTTTCCTGCCCCTTTACACAAATTTTGCACCTAATCAGTGGGATGTTTGAGGTATTCCTGATAAATTCAGGTGAGATGTCAGACTTTTCAAACAAGCACGAGCGGTCACACTTTGCATTTACTGAAATTTCTTCACAGTTCAGGCAGTTCAGTCCACTGCCAAATACCTGCTGAACTGCCCCTGTGGTCTGTTCTCTGTGTTCTACCCAAAACCAAGCGAACATCAGTTGCTATTCACTGTAGAGGACAACATGGTAGATGCAGACTCGATCGTGCTAATGTACCAGTGGCTGATGATTAGTTTCTGGATCTGTGAATATGCATATTGACCCTGTCTAAATTATTAGATTTAATAGCAATGATTTAGTCCAATTTCCAACTGGGAGCAGCTGCCCATGACTCATAAAACGCTGGAATAACTCTGCAGATGTTAGAAATGAAGTCAGTCAGATCAGGGAGGAAATGTGAGTCATTTGAGAGTGATGGACTCGTAGCTCTCCGCAGAATACCGCATGTCAGTTTACCGGCTTACCGTTTTGTGTGGCTGCGTTAGCTAATAATATGACATATGGATGTGAATATTAATATAAATGTGCCTTCAACATGATGAATTTATTTTCTTTCTTGGCATCTGCAAGCCTCGTGGCACTCGTGAGCTCATTATGTTTTCCCAGTAAGAACTACTACAACTATGTAATTGGTTTTGTGACTTATTACCACCTAATTTTGAGCTAATCAGAAGAAAATGCAGTGAGACAGTGGTCAGCATGCAGATTCACACATGATGATGAAGGGAGTTACTGTTACTGGTGTTTACTGGTTATTTAACATTGTGTCGAGGAGAAACTTCTGTAGCACGCCACTGTGTTTATTGTTATATTATTCATTATTTTAGATACTTATTCTGATTTCTTACTTTGTAACCTTGGTTCTAAAAGGTTGTTCTTCACGAACACTTGACATTTAAATACACAACAAAGCATTTACGTGTTTATTCTGACATAAATGTAAGAATATGTATTAACATCATCGCTGATAACCTGATGAAAAGCCATTATTTTATCATGTGCTCCAAAGCAGGTAATGTTCCAAATTGTACGCACAAACAAAGCTTTTCTTCAAATAAAACATGATGTCACTGCCATTGATGTACTAGTCTGTTATAAATGATCAGGATACAATAGGTAGATCAGAGGTAGTCATCATGAGCTCATTGTTTTAAGGCTTTATTAAATAGTTCTTTTAAGATTTTTAAATGACGGTGCTGTAAGAGGTTTAACAAACACATTAAAAATACTTTTTTGACACTGAATGTGGTAGTTCATGTTATTAATGTTTTCCCTCCATGCTCATCCAGAGGAGAGGAAGACGACGTTCAGATTTCCTCTTTCTTCTCCTGATTAACTTGGATACCCACGAGCATCTGAATACACGTTAAAGGGAACGCAGAGTGTTTCTAGATAAGGTCTGTTTGTGTAAACATGACGCCTGTTACACACTGTTCTCATTCCCAGGTTGTCAAATACCAGCGCTTGCTTGCTGCCTCTGAGGGCAACAGGTTTATTCTGTGAAGGAGGAACAAATCCTAATTTTATTTCTGGCTTATTTTCAGGGACAGACGACATGTTTTGTGGCTCAAATGCCATTTACTTTAGATATGGACTGTGATCTCCTTATGTTAACAATATTTCATGTTACTTGAAATCCTTGGACTGAAAATATTTCTACCCTTGAGGCTATTGTGAAGTAAATGGAGCACTTACCGCTGTGAACGCTCTCTATGTGTCTGGCCCCTTGAGAACAATTCATCAAAGATTTCTGCATTGTGTCATTCATTTCTCCCACTTGTTGTGGCACTGAATGTACAGGTTTGTTTAGCATCTAGGCACAAACACAGGCTTTGCTGTACATGCTCTTCCACTCTATCTCTATATGTTTAATCAGCGTTTACCTTTTCTAATCCTGTGTGGCCGAAGCCTGCTGAAAAGACAAAACGTTACCAAGTTAATTGTGGATATTAAATTCAGCCAGCAGTTGTGCAAATTCCCTGATCTGAATCTCTGAACGGTAAGATTGTATATGCTGCCGGAAAGGAGCCCAGCATGTAGAGACTTACAGTGCAGAGACTACAGAGGGACCCTAAAGATGGCAACTACACCCTCAGGATGTCTAATGATTAATGTAATTAAGTTCTTAAACAAGTACATCCATGTTGGCCAGCCTGCTGGCCTCAAGTGTCCTTGAGGGAGACATTGAATCTCTGCCAAGTCCAAGGTCACCGCTGTGTGGCTGACCCTCAGCTGCCACTTCATTGTTAAAAAGCAGCGCAAATCATTCATGCTGACAAAGATACAAAGTCTTGTGTGCTCATGATTGATCCATTTATTGATAGGAAATGATACATTACATGGGTATAATTCAAACATGCACACCACTGGAAAGGAGGATTAATCCAAAATAAAACTGAATAGCCCCACATAACTGCTGATACGGTATAAACGTTAGGATTCACAGCAGTTTCAGGATGCTCCCTGAGCTCTTATCCTGGCAGGAGTGCATCAGTTTTCATCAAGACTGGACAGGTAGCCTCTGCCTGACACTGCTGTTCTGAAAAACCTTCAAAACCCAAGACTTTCATCTACATGTCAAGGACTCGTCCCTCCTCCAGGATATGGGTATACTGTAATATTCCCTCTCAAATGCACAGCAGATATGTGAAGGTTTTTTTTTTTTTAACAAGGTTCAAATATTCTGTCCTCTGGATAACATCTCTGACATGCAAGGATATCTGGTCCTGTGTGCTTCATTATGATTCACAGAGTTAAGATACATACTGCATGCAGCCAGGCTCTTTGGTTTGCATTGTACATCGTGTTTTTCTCACCACCAGGACTCAGATCAATCTTTCGTTTTCTCTACTTCATCAAATGAATCAAGGGGATGAAATGAATTCTCCACATCGACTGCTGTAAAGTATCTTTGAGCCAATTACATAAAACAACACCGCTGTTATTATTTGAGCATTTCTTTGGCCACTCTCCCTCTCTCGCTCTTTCTACTGTGTCTTTCTCAACAGCTCTTTTGCACCACACTGGTTCAGATGTGTGTTTTGCCCCCTAGCGACCATGGCTGTAGACTGTTACCAGTGGTGCTGTTGCTAAAGTAACAATCTAATGCCACGGTCACCATGGAGACAGCGGGAGAAATATGATTGGCTGCGGTAACTGCTGACGTCCTCGGTGGTTTGATGATGTTGGTGATGCAGCCTTCAGTAGTGCTGGGCTCCGAAAAGGAAACTTCATACAGTACAGCAGCTTCTTCCCACTCAGCTTAACTCTTACAGTCACAAAGGTGAGTTTTATCACACAGAGCAGAGGTTTGCCAGACGTCAGTAGCCATGACTGTAGACTGTTACTGTACTTTGGAGGAGTTTTAGCAGTAAGCAGTCTAGAGCCAAGGTATTGATGCACTGACTGATAGAAAGGGAGCAGTAGCATGGCATTAAATCAGACTGCAGAGAGTGAAAAAGCATACAAGCCGATAACAACATGCAGAGGGAAAGGTGGGGCGTGCAGAGTGCGAGAGACACCATGATGCTGCCCTTTGTTCAACAATTAAATGTCATCCATAATTGCATTACATAAACAAATCAAGGTGTGAAGTGCAAAGGAAAAATAGCCCTGGAGTGCTCTTTACAGTTGCCAGGCATATCTCTGTGGCTCACTACACAGCCATTAGCCAAATCAGATCACATACTATGACACAGTGCTCACAGTAGCGCACATCATAGCCTTTCCTGCCAGAGGCCTGAGGCTACGTGTGGCCAGACTACCGGTGACATAGCCCACTTGTTGTGTTTGTAGTATTGATTTCCATGCCAATTATCTATGAGTCAGCCACAGGATATGGACGGCCGTGAGCACAGGGTGGATTGGTGGCTTATGCAAGCTCAACTGAGTAACTCTAGGACTGACGTCAGCAGTCACAAAATTCGAGTGATAACAATCTGATGTTTATATACTGGCTGCTTCAAGCCATGTTCAGCGGTGAGTCGTGTGTTTTCACGTGAGCTGCTCTTCATCTGAAGGAATATGGAAAGGTGAGGAAGCAAAGGAGGGAGGGCTGTGAGTGGGCAAGTGCAAAAGTTGCCACTTAAAGTGTCACCAGAGGTTCACAGTGACTTGGATTTGTTCCTGTCTCATATTTGTGTTTATCTCCAGTGGTGTTACTACCAGTTACTTCCATCAGTGCTATCACTAGTATGTACATCCAAAAAAAAAAAAAAAAAAAAATCCATCTTTTTCATTATAAGTAGATCAGTTTGCTCTGTGACAGAGTACTCTGTCGCTGTCCATGGTCCTGAATAGCGTCCACTGACCGACAAACACTGCTGGCCGAGTTTCTGCTGCTGCGTGAGCCGTAAATATCTCTACAGATGCGCCTCTCTATTTGTAAGAGACATACACATGTTAGGCAGAGGTCAGGAAGTTTAAAATATCCCCGTGGGACTGATCAGAATCGTACTTGAGGGCAGGGTAAATGATCTACAAACCCATGTTAATAAAATTGTCTAATATTTAAAAATATCTGTCATATTGCTGACTGTTAAGTAGTGAGTAACGACAAATCTGCAGCTTCACAGCTTGTCCCCATGCAGGTCAGCCCTCAGACGCGTTCAGCACCGCGGACAGCGCCACGCAGCTTCCGCGGGTTAGCTCAGATCCTCCAAAGAGGAGTGCTCTGACAAGTCGTTTAAAGCCTGTGAGGGTAATGCTCTGTGCAGGTTATTGAACCATGCTCATTGAAATTCTGGTCATAGTCCCTTCCAGGAGTTACACTGGGGAGTTTTCATCAGACCCCCAGGCCTTCCCGCCCCCTCGCCTCCCTCATCTCTCCACCTCGTATAGAGACACATCGCAATGCAGGTCGTAGACGTATATAGGCGACTCGCACTGTTTCTTTAAAGCCCACTGATGGGTGATTGGGAGTCGTCTGCATGTGCGCAGGAATGACGCAAAATTGACTTCATCTCAAGAACGCGTCACGATGTCATTTCAACGCTAAAAAAAGGGGGAAAACTGCCAAACTAGAAGGAACATCTGCAACTGCCAAAGTGAGGAACAATAGGTGACTTTATTTAAAGTAGGTCGCGTCATAGAGGTGCATAGAACCTTAAATTGGTGGATTTTTTTCCTCCCAGTTGAGTCTGCGCTATGCGTTTTATTTTGGTTCAGCTGAACCTTGACAAGCAACACATGAGTACATGTTGTCCCGACTGTACGCGCCAGTCTCGGCTGGCGTGTACAGTCAGCATTCATAAGGGCAAGAAGCAGCCGGTTAGGACACGTCCCACACAGGCTGACTGGTACCCTTAAAAATAAAGAAATGAACCGCATGTCGTGATTCTTTTACTATCTGCGGGGATGCAGCCTGGTTAACATGCAGTCAGCGCAGCCTACACCCTACAAGACATTCTCTCCTTTTTTCACAGTTGTCACTGCCCATGTGCGCCAAAGTGACTCACACTGCAGTAACTTCCAGCCTCTGTAATCTACCGTAGATCCACGAAATGGCACGCAGGGGAAAATTCGGTGACACGAATGATGAGTGAGCTTCCACTGATTTTTTATTTATTTATTTTTTAAAAGCTCATCGCTGTTTAATGTAGCTATTGCTGCACGTGGAACAAGACTGCGAATGTAACCGTTGCAGATATGGAAAAGCCCAAAATTGACACAATGAAAAGGAAAACTTACCTCTTGGTCTTCATCAGTCCAGCTGAGATTTCTTCAGTTCACGACTTGAACTATAAAGAAAGCATGGTTTTACCATTTTCCACCTCCTCTAATTATAACTTGACGGCGGCAAATTTGCTCACATATGATCCTATCTGCATCCTATCTAACCTCATCGCCAGCACTGGTGCGCAATTTTCGGCAAAAGTAGCGGGAGTTGTGCTTCATTTTTCAGTCTCGCCTCTCGCTCCTGCACCTCGGTATCTCATCAAATTCAGCGGGCTGTCCCGGTGATCTGCTCTTATAGACATCCCGTAGTACTAGTAATGGAGATGGGAGGGGACACTCATTCATTCAGAAGCATCACCTACATGGACGATGTACGTGGACTCTGACGTCATCGAGGAAATTTAGTCAACGGGAGGACGCTCAGGGTTCCGCGAGGGGAGGGAGGAAAAGGAGAAGAAAAAAAAAAAGAGGAGAAGGAAGCATGACAGGGGGTGGGGGAGGGATTGTGTAGGTTTGATGGGAACAATCTTTGGCTTTTTATTGGGCGCTGTAATGCTACCCTCGAGTCCTGCTTGTATTTGTCAAGCACGTTTCAGAGCAGAGGATTAATTGTCCCCCAGGAAATTGCTGTAGAGGTGTACAAGCCTTTGTGCCAAAGTGAGGCTGGAACAAGAAATCACACAGGAAGAAGCAGAAAAAGTTAGCTGAAGAATTAGTCACCTGGACCCTCCTGTTGTGGGCTTAATAAACTATATGTTTGTATAATCCTGTGTGTTTGCGCCAAGTAGACGAACAGGAATTCACTTCCTTCTTTGACTCTGTTATGAAATACCTACCCTGCTCTCCTCATCAGAGGATAATTACAAGGATCAAAGAGATTGTTGTCATTCTTAGATTATCTCTGGGAGGCACCGTGGAGCTGTGGGACTCTGCTCCAGCCTCCCTTTAATGGAATAGTCCAGCAGTTTAGTGCCACACTTTCATAAAACTGTGGGGTTTGTGAGGAAAAGATAGGAAAAAAAGGTTGAACGGAGGCTGTGATAACCTGACTTTAAGCCCAAACTATGAGTCACTCCCCCGAAACCAAGGATCCTACATTTCCCACAATGCCACTTGATAGCTTCTTTAATCACACCCCCTTTTAGACCTCACACAGGCTGTTCTCAGTGATTCTACAGCTCATGACGAGTAAACTGGTCATGTGTGGAAGTGGTGCAGCACCCTTTCAAAACTCTGATGTATGTGAGAAGCAGTGAGGAACAAATACAAAATCAAATGTGTATGGATTTTGCCTTTAGGCAGACAGCTGATCAGTTCAACATCAGTCCAAAACTTTTTCTCATGCTCTTCAGCAGACATTTTGGTGAGAGATTTAGGTGATAGAGTGGAGCTCTGGACCCTAAGTTTTGTTGTTGGTGTTGTTAAGTTCAGTTTCTAAGCTCAAGACTGAACCCAACAAGGATGAGTAGTCCTACAGCTGCTCAGAACAGAGGAAGCTTTTAACCTGTTCAGTTTCAAGACAACTGAAGTGACATCAGCTGATGAAGGCTGTGTGATGTGGTCAAAAGCTCCAGAGCAGGTGGACAGGTGGACCTTCAGTGGTTTTGTGAGCCAGTTTTGTCGAGACATTTCTAAACAGTTCTTGGCTGTTTCAGATTTGTCCTTAACAGATCTTCCTCACAGCAGCAGCATTTTGGCTCATCATGGCTGGAAAAGCACAGGTGTAACTAATAACATCAGCGATGGCTCGTTTCCATTCAGTAAGCCGTGTCAGTGGCTTATCAAGGTTACCAGTTCCACCTGTGTTTAGCGAGTGCTGATATTTGCTCTTAGAAGAGTCTGGGGTCTCTACATAGCCATGATTTGCTGCCTGTCCTTTGAATATTGAAGGCTTTTTTTTGTTTGGGGGAAACTCTTGATTAAGCCAGAACCTGCAGGTCATCACAAGCATTGAGTTCAGCAGTTTGAGAGTCTCAGGGCTGCTGGATGTGGGCAGTTTGGATGTTGATTGAGCTGATAGAAGCACATGAACCGCAGCTTTGAGGCAACCCTTTATCCTGACCCCGAAGTGTATTAGAGAGAAAGCAAATACAGAAAATGTATCTGTTTAAAAGCCATTTAAATGGGTGGTTCTTGGGGAAAATGTATGGATCTCTAGATACCTCTGTCTTTTTCTGGTTTTGCTTTTTTCCTCATGAAATACTGAATACTTTTCCTGAAAGTCCTTCAAATTAAACAATCCAAAGTAGAAAAAATGCATGGCCATTTCCTTCTGATAAGGGGTTAGTGGACAGTTTTGTTTGTTTGTTTTTACAATCTCATCAAGCTCCTGAACTTCCTGAAATTTGTTTTACTGTAGATGTGCGTCTGAAGCGTACACGATTCAATGACAGCGACAAGTAAAGCATCCATCATTCTAAAAATGACTTGTAAATGAGAAAAAGGTGTGATCAGAATAGGATTATATAAAGATCCCCGATAATGCATTCGTAACGTATCTTCGCAGCGTCTTCCTTTTTCTTTTTCCTGCTTCTCTCACACACTTCTCTCCTGCTCATAGGTGGTGTTCTTTGATTGGCTGCTGTGTGTGAGTGTACAAGTGAGAAAACTGCAGTTAACAGGAGAGGGAGGGCGCAACAGTGATGATTCACTTGTTTAGTGTAAGCTGGAGAGCGACAAGGAGGAGGTAAATATCTACTGGGGGAAAAGAACAGGAGTTGCACAGGATGGGCTGATGAACAAACACTATATAAGGGCGGTACATTAAAGATGGACATCACACATGACAAGTGACTGGCCATGGGCACACTCCAGTATGTGACTGACAGAAAGTTCATCGTATGGAGCTCTTAAGCCTGCTATAATCGTGTTAACGGTGTCTCCTGGGCAGCTGTTTCCTCCAAGGATGGATTATTTTGTGTTCAGGAATGTCCATGGGTAGACAAAATAACAGGAACGGCTTACAGTATAATGAAAAACCCAATACAACAGACTCTGACTCCGGAGGTTGTAGTGACACACTCTCAAATTGAACATTATGAGCTCCATAAACGTTTTATAGTATTTGTTGCATTATGTTGTCTTATATTACACTATATTCTGTGAAGTTCCTGTTGTTTTGCTGACTTAAATGTATTTACAAGTGCTAAAATGTGTAGACTTCATATTAATGCTCTTCACTTGTTCCCAAAGGCAAATATGAATTCACTGCTCCGACTTCTTGTCTCCCTTTACCAATACTGATAATTCAACTGTGCCAATCCTGAATATCAGTCTGATACCACGGCTCTGCTTGACACACATTCAAAAGCTGTATGCCACATGGATTAAAATTTTGTATATGAAGCTGCATGTCCATATGTCAGGTCATGCCTGATAGTGATTCTCTTAATTGGGTCAGAATTAGCGCTGATATTGACACAGTTGTCTACAAAATCATCTATTTAACATCAGAATTTTTACTTTGACAGTTTTTGAATCAGTGTGTGAGACTGACTGTATCCCCGTCATATTATGGTAGACACCTCACCCCTTACACTCATTTGTTTAGTGAATGTGATTGAAGATCCGGCTAATGATTTAATGATATTAATAATTCAGTTATCGGTTTCTATAAGCCGTCCCCTCACCTACGCATTTCCCTCCACACACTCATTAACTGAAGCACAATTCTCTATGAGGTCCAGAAAGCCATCTCTAGAAGAGAGACCTGAAGATGTGATGAGTTACACAAACTAATGAGCCAAACATTAATAAGTCATACAGAATCAAAGGTAGCGGAGGTCTGTGCTCTTACTCACACAAATATCAGAACCAGCCATCGATGTTCTCACTGAGGTATCATGAATTAAGTATGAAAAAGTAATACGTCACTGGGAGTGAAAATCTCAGTGCACCTCATGTTCTTATGCTCATTTCACCCCCCCTCTGCCCCCTATTTTCACCCCGAGGCTGAATTTCACAAGTCTTTGCTACAGATTCCCTCTTTTCTTACATTGTACGAGAGTATCATCTCCAGCTCCCCCACCTCAACCCACCCCCTGCTTTAACTTCTTCCCCAGTAGAAAATAAAAATCTGCTCTCCAATGCAGCAGTTGCATGTGTCAGGGAGAGACAAAAAAAAAAAAACAAAGAGACAGATAGCTAGAGAGAAAGCAGGAGGGAGAGACTGTGGAGACACCACTTTGATGTCCAGATAATGTCTCTGTACACACTGTCTGATCCCTTTTTTTTTATGCTGCAAGTGCAAGTGATCCGAACCGCGCTACTACCATCGTTTAATTCTCCTCTATCTCTTCTCTCATCTGCTCCCATTCAGTCCGTATCTATTCATTTCCCCGTGTGCCGTTACATGACCATCACTTTTGCAGACAGAAAGAAAGGGAGAGAGACCCAACAGGGCTCAGCATTCACCTGCAGAGTGCGGCTCTCCTGCCCCACCTCCCCTCCTCTCTCCCTCTCTCTTACACACACCACTAATCAGTATTCTGCTTTACCACTCTTCCTCTTCCTGCTCGTTCCTTCCTCTCTTTTTCTTCCTCTTTCCTTCCCACTCAGTCACTCTCTCTCTCTCTCTCCTTCTTTCCTCCCCTCTGTCCCTCATTCTATGCAGCACAGCTGCATAGTTTTACATGCACTGAGGCGCAACATTGACAATGATTCAGCCCGGTTTCCAGTCTGCAGCTTGTTAGAACTGAGGGCCTGGAGCCATGTCAACAGTGGTGCTACAGTACATTGTCAAAATAGGGAATTACCCCTTGCCCGGTGCAGCAATAAAGCAAAGCAATGAGGATGTTTTCCCCACAATCTGCTGTTTCGCATCCTCATTCCTCTGAATTATGGCATACATCTTGCGATGCATATGTATTTGCTTCTCATGTATATTTAATTGGGGGCTCATTTGGTTACAGCATCCCTTTCACTTACATTGACATAAAACCCCTTACTTCATTCTAACATCACCACTGCTCATGAATCTTTCATCACACCCCCCCACCCCCAACCCCCGCCCCTCCTCCTCAGCTCTGCCTCACCCCCCTCCCCGTTGGAAAGCCAGTGTTAGTGGGTGAGAATTAATTAAACAGGATCACCCGAAGGCAGTTTGATTCCACCAGACGTGACTGTTCATTCAATGGTACAGGTGTGGGCTCTGTAGAAGAGAGGGAAAGAATGTCTTTGTAGCTCATCCAACTGTGCCGTCATACTAGCCAGTGCATCATCATGCCTGATGTTCGCTCATCTTCCTTTAAGTCAGATGCAGCATGTAAAGTTGATGCTGTCCTGCCTGCTGCGCATAGATACAGTGTGTTCGTCACCGACTGTTTTATGGCAGAGGGCTGCTTGATCGAGGTGTAGACCTGGAGTCTTCCACTGACTCACTGAGGATAAATCAGATAAATTTGGACAAATTCGTCAGTCTGACTCAGCTTATCACGATTCCTCCAACCAAAGAGTTACTAACACGGTAGCACACTTTCACGAACAGTTCGGCACCGCTGCTGCCCTTACTTTGATACCTGCCATTTATTAGAGACCCTCATCCTCCATTCATGTAAATATTTTAGGTTGTCTGTAGTCTGCTGTGTGAATGAGTGGCATACAGCCTTGTAGGTTAGGAGGATGCGATGGGAAGTGAGAACTGAGGCATCAGGGGAACACAGCAGTCTTTGATGTGAACCTGTTTTCGAAGGGACAGATGAGAAAAGGGGGAGAAAGAGAGGGTGAGGAAAATGGGAGAAGGAGAGAGAAGATGAGCTCCGAATGAAACCCAGAAACCCTCTGTGATGGGTCTCAATGAAATAACTGCCGTGAAAATTTCCAGACACCCCAGTTCTCTTTAGCAGCTTGTCTTGAAAAACCAACACACCTTATTTCTCTTATCTGGCTGCTTTTTCATGTGTGTGCTTTTTTTTATTTGGTGAAACTTTCTCAGTCCCCAGACTCTTTCTGTTCTTCTCCTGTACATCTCCCTCTGAGATGTTGCCTTGAATCTGCATAAGTAGGGTCCCCCTGCTGGTTATAAACACACACTGCAAGCTGGAGCTCACATGAATGATATTAAACTGTATTCGTCATTCTGTCTCTCAGGAAAACATTAAAAATGTATCAGGGGCGGCAGATTTTACACGTAGGCCTACGACGGTGTCAGACGGCAACTTAACACATCTGTTCTCTTTAACTATAGTTCGATTTGGTCACATGGAGCACCGTGACACCTTAGCTATTCCACTCTAGCCTCCACACCCCAGTCTTCCTCTCCCCATCCATCCATCCCTGAGCTGTCCACACACACCGCACATGACTCATCCAGATGACTCAACCCCACCCCACCCCCTTCCCCCACACGCACACGCTCACACATCTTTGTATTATCTCCCCTGGCTAACCTTGACAAAGAAACACAGACAGGTGCTGGTATTGTAAGACATAGCTGGAGATCTGCTGCTTTATGCCACCTCCGTGCTTTACATAAGCGCCCTATGGACCAGGCCGAAAAGCATTATAAATGTACATTATAAATGTATCTGCAAACATCACCCCTTTAAGAATAGCTTATGTTGTCTAATATACTTTGTGACCAAGGACTATCATGACACAATGTGAATCCTTTTATTAAACCAATATGTTCACATAGAAAGCATTTTCCCCCTCACTGACACACGGCTGTGTCTCCACTGAAATGTCCTACATATATAAAAGGGGACAAATGCCAAATGTTCCATGATTTCAGCAACAGAAGCCGTTCGGTCCTCAACAAGATCCAGCCTTTTTGTAAGCTGATTCAGACCTTTAATAGCAGTGCTTAAACCAGCAATCATTCTGGCAGAGTAGAATTAGCTTCTATTAAGTGTCATTACCAGGTGTCAGTTGTGCCAAATGGTTACTGTTTCATTCACTTTAAGTGTAGTCTGTTTGGGGATCTGTGGGCAATGTTAAAGTTCCCCACATATGAAATTCAGGTAGGCTCTACTTTTTGAATGACGCGTATTAAAGCACGTTTTCCATGTAGTGAACGTCCCCCTAACCCTCTTGATGCTTTGTCACTTAAACTGCCAGCAAATGAAGGACGTCTCTGTTAGTTCACATATTTCACATTTACATTTTATCCATTCAAGGTGTTTGTTCCTTTCAGAAAACAAGCCCTTTTGTGACAGAACCATATCTCTGTGGAAAGTTTTAAAAACTCTCGGGATGCTGAATCCTTGTACTGTAATAATCACTGAGCTTTTGTGTTTTAGGCTGAAACTGCGTAAAAGCAAAATACATGTGAGTGGTTGTTTGTGAAGAGGCATTGATTTAACTGCTGTCTTTCTACATGTTTTGACAAGAGTGCACCAATAGATGTCAGTGTTGGTCTGACGAAACTTTACTGACAGTTCCTTCACATTATGTAAGCTTTAATACATCCAATATATATGTATATATGTACATGTATATAATTTGCTATAAGCACAGGGAGAACAGGAATTTAAAGCTATTTCGATTAGCCGCTCTGATTTTCTCCTTAAGCCGTAAGTCTTGCTTCTTCTTCTCCATGACTTTGAGAGCTTCACTCTCTGTTCTCGCTCTTCTTGGATATAAACATTTAATAAATGGAGGATATTGACTTCCTGCTTTCATCTGATCTAAACTACCTGGCCTCTCCTGACTCACATCTATTATTCAGTAATCCTGTATGTTCCACTATGAGCAATATGATATATGGATGCATCTTACAAAACCTCTGTGCTCTCGGCACCTGCAGTGGAAAGCTTTCACGTTGATCTATATTTAATTGTCCACATTGCAGATGTATGTTGCTACAGCATGCCAGTGTGTCAGCTGTGGACCTAGCTCTTGTTTGGAGGTACCAAACACCAACTCTTCATATGTGTGAATTGTTTAAATTTGCTAACTTGTTGAAAACCGAGTTAATTTCATTGTACATTCCTCTAGTGACTGTGTGGGTTAAGATTGCGGCTCCAAACTGCCATGGGAAGAGCAGATATGGCTGTGATATGAAAAGATTTAGTGTTACAATCGAAACCACTGCTGGCTGGCTGCAGCACGGGTCACCACACACTCTGGGTGTGTAATCTATCTCTGGTCAACCTCACACAGGATATGCCAACACACACTTGAAACCCGCTGAATGCCTTCCTTTTCAAAATCCACTTTATGCTTTGCAATCTGTGTCAGGAGGCAGGGTGGGGTGGGGGGGGTTAGCTTATGGTGATTTGCGCTCATGATTTTCACAGCACTGTAAAGTATTTATCACTGTGTTTGAGCACCATGCTGGAGCAGAACATGGAAACCTTCGTTTTTATTACAGTATATGGCACTTGACTGTGTGACAGTTAGGAAAGGCCACTGGAATTCTACATGTCCACCCTTCATAGATTTGTAGGCTAGTTTATGCTAGTCGGGAACATTATTTGGCCAGAGTTAGGGTACAGATGAAGGGGCCAACATTTTCTTAATACCAGGTCTTCTCCTCAACCAGAGAGCAGAGGCCTGGAGCTCAAGGTTTAAGTAGCGAAAGAAAGTCAAAGAAACAAGAGAAAGATAAAGTAAACAGGCATCATACTGTATTTAGATATTTACTTAAATGTTCCCAGAGAAGAGATTTCTTGTAAACAAAGAAAAGATGCATTTACATTAAATGTTTCTGAGTAAAACACAATGTATGTATCCTCGAGTTCATTCAACATTGTGCATTAACATCCATGTTTCCTTGCGTCTTTTGACTGATGGGGCATTGCTACGTTTGTTGTCACATTACCTCCGTCAAGTGTTGACCAGAGCTTTGCTGTGAAACTGACTGCAGGATGTGAACTGTGTCGATCATGTGCTCGCACGAGGTGGCCGTGCACAATACACGTAAAATGGGGAACTCTTTTGTTCATATCATGCATGTTGCTCCATAATGCTACCAGTGGTCATAGACTCCACACGTTGACTTTGAGTGCTATCTAGTAAGATGACATGTCAGAAAGAAGTCCACAGAGTTTCAAGTGTAACGGTGGAAATGAAGTTATCCTTAATTGGTTGTGGTTAATCTCAGGATGAGGTCAAATCTAGGATTAAAACTTGGTCACTCAGACAATACCCCACACAGATTCCACCGATATTTAAATGCAGCTCTGAGATCTCTCACATGAGCAGTGATGACATTTTTCCAATTACTTTGACCTTCTCTCCATCTGTACAACACAAAAACATAGTTACTTAAAGATGAAAAATTGGTTGACATTATCCACATCGTGATCAAAAACTTTTTTGACATCCGTAGTGAGTCAGTCAAGCCGTCATTGCAGTCAGTGAAGCAACCAAAGTTACATGCAGGGGTTGACTCATAAGTTATGTCCAAAATAAAAAAAGAGAGAGAGAACCAAAAAATGATCAGAATTTGAAGAGGACAAGAAGGCAAATCCTCCAAAAATAAACATGTGTATGCTAACATGCCGAAAATATAGGAAATCTGAACCGCTGCATAAATACATGTGAGATTTTGATTCAAATGTACATGATTCAGAAGAAGACGCAAAGTCATGTCATACACTGAGGATCAGGGTTCATTCTTGACCTTTGGAACACATACCTGTGGTTAAAAAAATGTGCTCGGGGGTCGTTACGTGAGTCATGTGATAAAAACTGCGCAAGTTTCCATTTGCTGAAGAAGGCCATGAGATACAGTTGAAATATAGTTGGTGACTACTGAGATTAGAATATTTGATTATATGTAGTACACTGACTAAATCCAGTGCTTCAAGAGCCCGATGACTCATCGTCCCTCATTAATTAAACACAAGTTGTGTGATCTCTTATGGAAAGTCTGGTGAGTCAACCTTTCTTGCCCAGGTCTGAAATGCGCACGTATATACAACTGTGTATGTGTGTATGTGTGTGTGTTGTGATGCACAGTGCACGCTCCCTGCGGTCTGGCTGCAGCAGCTGCATGGCCAGAGTCACGTCCTTCAGTGCAATGCTTGTGGGAATGTGGTGAGTTTGGTTGAGACCAGCTCATAAAACATTGCACCCTGGCACTGTCCTGCTTCCCCTGCAGACAGGGAAGCAGCGACCGATGGGGAAGCCACACAAGCGGCCAGCGTCAGGAGCTTCTCTCTACTGCTGCTTTTTTCGGTCCCACACATGCTGCAACTCAGCTGACCCGGGGGTCAGGACCTTGAGCTTTTGACCACTGTGGGGTTCTGTCTCTGTGACTAGTTTCACTTCACCTGAACCGAGAAGAATGGAGTTATTGTGAAAGACGCTTTTCCTCATGTCAACTTGATTTAATAATTCTAAATATTCTGAGTTGATTTCACGCTTGTGTGTTCTTATTCTGTCATCTTGTTTTTATTTCCCTAATCTTTGGTACTTGTTGCAACAGGTTGCAACATGAAAGATCAGTATCAAGGTCGCTATTAGTGTTGTTAAAGCTGCTACTGATTGTGTAGAAAAGACACAAGAGCATCCAATGAAAATATCTTGAAAGTGAAATTTGAAATATTAAACCAAAATGAAGTTTATTGAGAGTCACATGCTGCATTTTTCTTGTGTATAAGTGCAGGGTTTTTGCTGAAGTTGCTGTTTTTTGGTTTTTTTTTCAGTGCACATGCTGCTTTGCAAAGCATCTGCAAGTACCAAATTTTTAAATGAATCCATCAAAAAGAGAAACTGCTCATCTTAAAGACAGGAGCTGCAGTCAGAAGGAACTGAACTTGACTGAAAGTAGATTCAGGATCATATTTGACCTTTTGTTCCTGTAGAGGTAGGAGAAGTGACTTTGTGGTTTGCTGTTGTGTTGTGACGCAGAAGTGAGGGTGGAAGCACCTCTGCCCTGTCAGTGCACTCTGTGGGTCCCGCTCCCACACTTTCACACACACACACACACACACACACACACACACACACACACACACACACACACACACACACAGACATACACACACACACACAACCACACACACAGACACTGTTTAAGCCAAGCAATAATTAAAAGCAAAAGTAAATCAGTGGTTGTTGGATGTTTTATGCATCATTACAGTCCATGGAGCACTGCACCACAAGTGTAACTCACTGCTGACAGGTCTCATTTTTCTATGAAGCGAAGAAGCTAAATCGAGACTTCACTGTACCCGTCCACATATTCAGTTTGACATGTCGAAATAAGCCTTAGTGTGTGTGCGTGCGTGTCTCTGTGTAATGCAATTAATGTAATGTAGTTAATGTGTTTGTTTCTTTGGGTCTCTGTGTGTTATTTGCTTGTATACCAGTGCGACAACGACACCATGAAAGCTACAGTACACAAACACAAACAGAAACCAAAGCCAACACTGGCTCCACAGGGCTTCACCAATTCCCAGAGGTCCCAAACCCAGTCAGCTCCAGCGTTGTCCTGGCCTCAGTTACAGTCTCCATCTCTGTGCTTCTGCCATGCCCTCAAACCCTTGGAAGGCCTTCTTCCTGCCATAAATGTCACAATCCTCTCTCACAAGATAAATGAACCTGCAGCCACGAGCCAAATGAGATAATCTAAAATCAGCAGCAGCATCTTCTCGTACCTTCCATTTCTCTGTGATGTTTTTTTTTTTTTTTCTTCAACAGGATCAGGTCAGGACTTTTGAATCTGTGTAAACATGTCTAAAATATCCCTCATTCTTTCATAAATAAGGAGCTATGCTGAGCAAGGGATGAATGATTTGCATTGTGTAGCACAAATTCAAATTTTAGAAAAGACACATTTATATCAAATTTATGAAAAATGAAAACGTTGCTGGTCATGTGGCAAAGACTGAAAGACTGTGTTGTTTCAGACAGGAGTGTATCCTCCACATTTTCTCAGTTCTCAGTGTGTATTTTAATGTTGGTATTACATCAATGTTTAACACATCTGTGGACCAAAATATGAATTACAGTCCACCTACACTAAGGCCTCCTCTTTTATCCTCTTTTCACACTCACACTTGTCTATGCGAAATTTGGTCTATTTTTATTATATTTAGATATTTGTATTCATCTCAGGTGTTGCATGGAGATCGATTTTTCTCTTCTTAAAATATGTTAGTATTATGTTTAATGTAGTTTTAGGTAAGTGCTGATGAAGCTTGATGGCCTGAATAAAACTGAAGAGCTCATTTCTGCACAGTAAGAGTGAAGCATCTACACAATGAGAAGCGCATAGAATAAGCAAAAAGCAGAACTTATACTCAATTACTTTCTGTTCAGTAATAGACATAACATCGGTATTAATCAATGTGTCAATATTCAAGATGCAAATTCTTCAAAATTCATCTGGAAAAACAGCTTATATAATTAATAGTTTAAGAAATTAGAAGCTTTGTGGGTCAAGAGCTGTGCTAACAAGCTAATGCAGCTCCTGAAATAGCCTTTACTGAATGAAACAGGGCTTTCTTAACCACTGAAAACACCAGGCAGACATTAAAGGACATCATCACAGAGTTGAAAACATGCAAAACCTCTGTGTAATCATTGGTGCACATAAAAATTTCTCATTCCTATAAATAAACAATATCTGAAAGTACATGGTGTGAATTCAGAGCCATAAAGCGAACAAAAGCTTTCTTTTAGCTCTGAGCAAAGGGAAGCAGTGTCGCTTTTTGGCATCTCTATGTTGTGCAGCTTGTTTGCTTATCTTTGCTAACATTTGGTAACCTGTTTCTGCCTCACTGTGGTTTGCTTTTATTCTGAACTGCGCTCGCACTTCGTGGTACTACAGGCCACATGCACGTACACACATACACGTGTACACAGTCACAGACTTATGCCCATGATCTACACTTTCCCTGTATTTGTATCTGTGTTTCCCTCCAATAAAAAGTACCTTTTGCTCTAAGAAGTCATTCACCATCAATGAAACACATATGCTCCTGCTAAGATGCATACTTCTCATTCACTTTTTTCTTGCTGTTCCAGACACAGTGATTGAATCTTGAATGGATGTGATTATGATCTGCTGTCAGAGTCTGGGGCCAGATCAGACAGATGAAGGTGTGCGTATGCCAAGCCAGCTGTTGTTGGCCTTGAATGGGTCTTGGCTAACCAGAGTGGCTAGCCTTTCAAAGAGACCTTATCTTCTCTACATATCGGATGCTGGATCACTCCGTTGGCTCGTAACAATATAACAATCATCCACCTGTACACATGTATCACAGAGACACTTGGACAGCTGGACTCGGGAGGAAAAGCCCTGGAAAGGTAAGCAGAGAAAAAGAGAAAAATTAAGATTGTGCAGGTATGTTTAATAATGTTGGAGTATGAATTCACACATTTGCGTATGTGCACCATGTGTTAAAGCTGATACATATGAATTTAGTGTATGTGTAGGAAATGGTCTGTTTTCAGTTGGCCTGCATTGGAGCCAGGCCACAGAAACGTATGCTTCTAGACAACCACCACTTCTCACCTAGTGGGAAATGTCAGGCCGTATGAAGACCACATTAAAAGAAGTGATGTCATAGGAGACGTCTGCGGTTGCCTTTTGCACAGCCTCAACAGAAACAGGTGTATATTTTCCAGTTAAAGACATTTTGTGTTGTTCCAGTATAACTAGAGAAAGTGTGTTAATGCTTTATTTGCAGCTTATATACGATACTGTAAGTGATGAAACAGAGACTAACTGATGGTAAAAACAGACAAATGAACAACAGCCAAAGGCAAAAATTTGCACTCATTTTGATCTGAAGTACGAGCTCATGTTCACCCTCGTGCAGAACACAAAAACTATCCTTGGTGCACTATGGGGGATCAGTGTGAGATGTTGCACAGGAAGTTGATGAACACCATCATGACTCACTACAGGAGAGAGAGAGAG
The DNA here is from genome assembly GCF_051107435.1 of Chaetodon auriga. Taxonomy (NCBI): domain Eukaryota; kingdom Metazoa; phylum Chordata; class Actinopteri; order Chaetodontiformes; family Chaetodontidae; genus Chaetodon; species Chaetodon auriga. Next base: position 7,860,059 of record NC_135080.1, read on the forward strand.
AGAGAGAGAGAGCGACCGGTGGGTATCAGTGGGCAGGAAGAAGAGACAGCAGCACCTCGGCAGCTGTTGCCAGGGTTACCGCCTCTCGTCATCACTGGCGAACGCACACAGGAGCGGTGCTCCAACAAAGGCAAGGCCAGCACGCTTCTTGAAATGTGCGTTGTTAATATACAGTTTTTGTTGCGCTGCATTAGTGTCTGTTTGTGCGTGTTCGTGTGTGGACGGGCTGATATGTCTGTGTGTGTACATTCTGTCTGTTTGTTTTGCTTCCGTACGTCTTATGAAACCTTGTTTGAGTTTGAACCTTCACAGTGATTATTATTATTATCATTATTGAGGTTTACACTGACATAACAGTAGGTTTATAGATATTCATATCAAAGTATTGCCTATGTGCCCAGTATGGCCAATGTCTGATATAGATTGTTCCTCTGTGCCTTTACTTACTCAAGCACTAAATGGATATTAATTCTAATCAATGACATTTTTATCTGACTTGAGTAACATTTGCCAAAAACCACAGAGAACAGCTGTTTTCTGAAAGTACTGGCAACTTTTTTTGAACAAAGCCACGCTAGCAGCTCTGTGAAGCTGTATTTTGGCACAGCGATGCTTTAGCTACATGCTAACTTCAACATACCGATGTGGTCACCACGTCAATGCTAACACCATGTTTAGCAGGTTTACCGTGTTCACCATCTTAGTTTAGCATGTTAGCATGCTGACGTTTGCTACCTAGCACAAAAGACAATGTACAGTGTTGAACAAATCACAATTCTATTATTAATTTTACCGTTATTACACTTAATCTTGAAGCGGACATGAATGTCTGAACCAACGTACAAAGCAACCAAGTCAAAACCACAAATGTCAACCTCATGGTGGCGCTAGAGGCAAAGTCACCAAAGTCATTAGGATACATCATCTCAGGACCATGACAGTCTGTACAAAATTGCACAGCAATCCAACACTTAGCTGTTGGGCTATTTCAACCATTTAAAACTGGCATTGCCATCCCATTAATCACACAATATTTAACATCTCCCCATGAGTCATGCCAGGTAGAATTTCAATGGCAATGCTAGTTGTTTGACAATGAAGACAGCGGCCCCCATGATCCCATCCTACTTCTCCTCATCATCAAACTCTGCACGCACTCTGGGTTTAAAAGCAGCCTATGTATCTGTGGTGGGTTCTTAAAGATTTATGTCTTCAGTCGGATCAGATGGACATGTTGACAATAAGAAAGCTCAAGAAGAACTCCAGCCTTATCCTTTACCCCGTGTTAACCATAATGGCCTTTGGAAGTGAATAACGCACCCACTCACTGTATTTCAAGCACATGATTTTGTGTGTGTCTTTGTGTGTGTGTGCCCACACGTGCCGCGTGTGCATCTCGTACTCCTAAGGGCAGCACTTAACCTAACAGAGGGATTACCAGCTGACTGTGGGATAAACAACCTCGCCACTTGTGCTAACACTAAAGTGCCAGACTTGCTTCAGGGCGTCTGTATACACACCCACAAGTGAGTGTGTATAATCTATAGAAACACTCTTATGGTGTGTTGATACTGAAGGTGATTTATGGGTGGCTCAACAGAGACTACTGTATAAACCATTGATTTAATCCTGCCTGCTCTGGGTCAGTGCTTTGTTAATGTCTGTCTATATGACTCTGCATATTAAAGACAGCCATTAGCTTTTGACTAATGGTTGTTTCTCTGTGCCCGAGGCTGCCTTTAAACAGACTCCTGCCTCCTGACGTGGCTTTGGCTCAGCGGTGTCTGACACATAAAGGTGCAGTATTACCACTGAGGGCTGCCCTGCTTGTTGGTCCGTCTACTAAGGTTTTGCCCTGTTAGTGTGAGGTTATTTTTGACATCTAACTAGCTTTGTTTTACAAGGTGCTGCCTGTGCTGCTTTGTTGGTGTGTATTCTTTTTGAAATGGTCACAATCAGAAAGCCGCATTGGCCCATTCATAGTGATGTTTATATGTATTTCCTAAGAAATGTTAGTCATAGTAAATGTCATTTATTTGTACTTTTCTTCCAGTATTTGTCAATGCATTTTATCTATCTTTGTAAACCTTTTTTTCCTGATATTTAAGGAAAAAATGTACACCACATGTTTAAGTGTATTTGACTGTAGTTTGGGCCCGATGTCCTACCAAGCGAGCAGGTTTCTGCAAGAGTTTGATGTCACAGATGCAAAGTCACTCCTGTGTTTGTGACTTGTGTTACAGCTGCTCCGCTCATGAGGACAGGTCTTACATTCAACATCAGGCTGCTGAAAGCACTCAAAGTGTTGTACATGTAGTTAAAAAAGGCCGTCAGCAGAGGGCAGACTCTTCCTTTGACAGAGAAAGACCGTCTCCGGTGAAGTTTGCTGGACCAGCTGCCTCGCTGCATGCACTGTGACACTGATTGACACATTGACTCTTTGACATTCAGTGTCACTTTCATATAAACCCACTTTGTCTGTGTAGCTCACTTTCTCTCTCTGTCTTCTTGCATTTGTGTCCGCCTGTCTGACTTCCTAAAGCTCTTGTTTTCTCTCCCTTCTGTCTCTTCCTCTCTTCTTCTCTCTCTCTCTCTCTCTCTCTCTGAAATACGTGTGTGTGTTTGTGTGTGTACGCTCTGTCTGGTCTCAGTGACAGTGTCTGGGAGTTAACCAATCACAAGAGGAGAACAGGGTCCAGAGAGGGCTCAAGGGCCATGAGAAAGACTCGCCCATCCCTCCAACACCCGCAACCTCTACCCCCAACCAGTGTTGCTCTCACCCCTGCCGACGCTCCGACACACACACTTAGTCCGTCACATGCGCTGAACACAAACAGAAGCGCGCACACACACACTCTTTGATGCATCACACTGGTATAAAATCTCCGACAAACAGAGCCTTTTGTATTTCCATAGCCAGAGGTCAAAAGGTTACAGATAAGCGCCATGGGTTGATTAAGAAATAGTCTGACAGTGTGACCATGCAAATGAGGCAAACACAGCTCTAGCTTATTTCCCAGGGTCAAGTTCCCCATCTCAGTATAACTCTGTATCGTCACCACAAACACATTTTCTCATGTGCTTATTTCCCCTGCAGCGATGTAGGCAAGTCTTAGTACTCTCACCAGCTTCCCGAACTCAGATTCTGGCAGATTTTTCTCCCTTCTGCCAAATAATGGGCGACATGCACACACTGGCAAAGTGACACACGCCTTTGTTGGTGTGTGTTTGGTGGTGTGTGGCTTTTTTTTTTTGTTTTTTTTTTGTTTCTCTGTCTCCTTTGGTGCCCTGCAGGCCTTCTCACTCTCTTTGTTTGACGTGAGCTGTAACTCAGGCATCCCCTACACACACTTTAGATCAATACTTGTGATAATAAATGCAGAACAGCAGGTGTGGTATTTGTGCCCAACATTTGCCCGTTGTAATTCATTTTGCTGCCTTGTATAACCTCTGACTCTATAATTGCATTACATAGAGTGAAAATCATGAGACATTTTTCTACGTGTGTTTGTGTGTGTGTGTGTGTGCCCTGACCTGTACGTGAACCTTAATCTCAGTGCACTGGTGTTTCAAGAGTGCTGCCACACCAGGCAGAAGTGAAACCTGTGGGTGTGTGGCTTTGTGTCAGCCTGCTGTGTGCGTGTGTTTCTAAACATGTGCCTATACGTGTGTGTCTTTTCATACCCACATTTGTACAGATAGCACTCTGCTGCACCTCTGACGCCTGCCTCTCTTTTTGTTCTCCAATTCTCTCTCATTTTCTCCATTTGTGGTGGGCATGTTCACTTCGGTGTGGTTGCACATGTGCGCACTTTTGTAGTCACACTGGGGCCAAAAGTCATATGCACACACTTTCACATAGACACAAGGGCAGATCGGCACGTACTCGACCTGATTTGCGCACGTACTGTCCTTTGCCCCTTTGTCGCCGCAGCCACCTTTGCATGGGAAGGCACATGTGTCCAATTTCACATACTCACAAAAACAAGCTCTCTTTCATGCCTAACATGCAGCCACAGTTGTCATGTGTCTCTGTGGTTTGCAGGGAGAAACATGAGATGTCCACTGGCCTCTGTCAGTGTGAGAGCAAAGACAGTGGGAAAGAGACAATGTTGAGTGCAACTGCTTTTCACACATCATGTAGATCGAAAGAGAAAATGTCCTCATTACAAAACTGTAATATGACAGTTGATTGAAAATCTTTGCATGAGTGTTTGTTGCCAGTGTCTCATGGAAACTACTTGAGATGAGAGATGATGATAGGTTTTGATAGTCATTTGTCAAATGTCAACCAAAGTTCAACTGCATTTCAGGGTCTTTCTTTTCCTTGATTTTATGTTTTTCATTCTTTTTGCAGCTAATTGGTCAAAATATTTGAGAGAGTCAAGCTCTCCTTTATCCCTCTTTAACTGTTTGTTTGTTTTCATCAATGGTTAATATGGGTATTTATTTCTTATGTTCAGTAATTAGAGTTGATTAGCAGAGGATAGCTGTAATTTCCAATGTTTTTTTAGATGGATAAATTGAACCTTGAACCTTGAAGTGCAATAAGAAATAAAAACATCATACCTACTTGAATTTCAAGCCGTCAGTAATGTTGTTCACTAGACTTCAGAGTCAAAGTCCATAATGTTTATTGCCACATTTCAGCATACCTGCATTTGTGTTTTCTAAAAAGATTAAAAATAACAAGTTTGATGTTTCTTTTTGGGGGGATTGTTAATTCACTACAATTCATTCATTATTATATGCACTCCCTAGGGATGGACAGTGCGTTTTACCACCAAACAACACTATAATGCATTACATATAATAGTTTTTTTATGGTTACGATCAACAATATGATCCAAAGCAGCATCATTCTCCTCAGTGATAAGGACTGAATGACTGATTTCCCACTGTGCCATATTTGGTCAGTTGGATGAAGATATAAAGACATCAAGATTGGACAGAAAGACAAATACTCAGGGGCTTGAAGTGCATGGCCAGCTTTTTACTTCTCAGTAAAGCACAGCTGAGAGTGATTCAGCCACTGATGGAGTTTCCAGTGAAGGTCCTCTCAGTTTTCTGCTGCTCTGCCAACAACCACCAACCCCTCTCTCTTTCCTGGCTTTAGCCCCTACCCAGGGGCAAGCAGAATTAGGCCCAAGGGGGCGACAAGGGGGTCAGAGGGATCAACAAGAGCTGGTGTGTGGGTGGCAGTGCCAAGGGATGGTCGAAGGAAGGGAGAGGAAGAAGAGGAAGGTGGGAGGGCACTCCAGGGGAATGGGGAGAGGAAGGATTTACCAGCAAGTCGAGTGAAACATTGTATGATTCAGGCCACAGTCAGGGGGGGAAGTGGGCAACAGGGCAAAGGGATGGAGAGGGAGGAGGCGAAGCTTGAGTGGAGGAAGAGCATGTGTGCTGAGAGAGACAGTAGGGGAGAGGTGGAGGGAGTGACGGAGCAGGGAGGGGTGGAGGGCTGACAGATGCCACAGTCCAGGCCCACAGCACAGGAAGTCATTCATATTGGGAAGTGCTTGCTGCCAGCTCCCACTGTCCACTCCAGAAAGGAGTCAGAGCTACAGTTACCCACCTTTGGATGATCCTGTGAAAAAACGGCTCCCACACAATGCATCAGACCATTAACAGACACCTGAAGAGAGCTACAGTATGACAAACATCAACATACGCACTGCAGCACTGATTAGGCCTTTCTCTTCATGTGCAGACGAGTGCTCCTCTACACTTTAAATAGCTCATTCTACAGTCCATGCAGTGGGTTTTGGGTAGAACTTTCGTAGAAGAAAGTTTGAAGAATGAGATAATGATATATTATTGATTTGTCACCTTAATCACAGAAATGAAACATTTTTAATGGGGTGTGACTTCTTACAGTTGGAGACGTTTCTCTTTGGTGGTCTGTTTCTAAATTACCTCAAACATACAGATCTCTGGCAAATGTATTGATACTTATTGGCAAACATATAAGCTGACATATCTCTCATAAGCTTCAATTGGCCACGCAGAGGTATTGATCACACTCTAGTTAGGAAAGTGTCACAACGTGCCTGTGTCTGATATCATTCACATTTCATCTCGCTGTCCACTATTTAGGGTGTTTGCTATTTTATAATGTTGTGCCAGCTGAGATTTGTTATAGGCCTACTCAATATATTGCACTCAAATTATCTCACAAGGCAACGGGCAAAGTAAGTATTCAACTGCACAAACATGCAAAAGCTTTCATTAAACAGCTGTTGCATTATGTAAATGAACACTAGGCGAACTTCAAACCTGCATGTGGATGAGAGGCTTGTTGCTGCTGTTAGCAGCGCAGCATCAGGTCTAATCAGCTAAATGTAAAAGCCACGTGGGTGTGGCAAGAGGATCCATCACTTTGTGTGTGTGTGTGTGTGTGTGTGTGTGCGTGTGTGTGTGTGTGTGTGTGTGTCACAGAGCGATGAGAATGGATGGGGATGAACAGGGATTTTGGGGGGGCAGATTGTACTTTGGCAAGGAAATACTGTTCTGTGCCAGAGAGGGGTCTGCTCATCTCATTGCCCGCTCACTCGCTCACACACACACACGTGCGCACACACACACACACACACACACACACACACATGCACGCACACTTACACGCTAACCCCCTCTCTTAAGCCCATTTCCTTTGCACAGGGCATGGGAACTCCCCTGATCTCTCTCCTCCCACTCTCCTCTCTTCCTCCACATCATCCCTGTCCTCTTGCTCACCCTCTCTCCTCTCGTCCTCTCTCCATCTTCCTCTCCCCTCTTCTTTACCTCTCTCCAATACATCCTCACCCTGTCCTGCCCTCGCTCTGTCACTCTCTCTGGTACCCCCGTCTTCCCTCGTGGTCCTCCTGTCATCCGCTTACGCTCGTTTCTCCCAGTGTCTTCTCCTCGCTCCTTTTTATTTCCTTCCTCCATCTGTGCCCAATTTATCCCGAGCACGGTCTGTGTTTTTTCCCGATAATTTGTTTTTGATTCCACAGAATTAGAAAAGCATTGTGTGCACTTTCACTAAGGCGAGCGCACATACAAATGCATGCACACACATGCGCTCGCACACACGTACGCACACATTTTTATTGTATTATTCTATAAAAGTTCCTATAAATCACTGGTTATTAATCGGCCCCAGACGGCCGTCCCCCTTTTGCTCCCCCTCTCCCTCTCCGCACAAACACAGACCAGATGCATAGGAAATGGGATGGCAAAAAGGGCACCCAAGAGACAGGCTGCACTTTTTTTTCCCCTTTTTTCCCCCCCTCTCCTCCTCCTTCTTTTCTGAGAACGTTCATTTATGTAGCAATGCCCAGACCCCGGACTCACAGAGGAAATAAAGTCTAAATTAAAGTTTAGAAGAAATAAATTAAATAATAAATACAAATTGTGATCTGCTGCCAAACAGCCCGGTGTGTGGGATAGAGGTTAAACGTCCATCCTCTGTAGTTGAAGGCGAATGGATTCAATTCCAGCTGTTTGAATCAAGCCCAGTTCATCTCAAATGTGTTCATATGTGCAGTCGACCACACATTCACCCTGCCTTTCTCTGTGTTTCATTCAGCTCTTGTAAGGTTACCCTCATTACTGCAGTGGGTACACCACTTCCTGCTTTTGACTTGTATCGTAGCTTGCACCTGTGTAGCTCGACTAATCTGAAAGTCGGTTTCTTAACTGGCTGAGACATCTGTGTGCCCCCAAACTGACACTTGTCTATGAGACAGTGCCTGCCAGACACCCGGTTTCCTCCCTATTAGCTCAGACACTTTCATATTAGCAGCTTTCCCTCATCAAACTACACTAAGGCAGACACTCACACACCTGCACTCAGCTGGCTCGCTCAGACAGTGCGAAAAGGGCAAGTAACCACCAGAGAGAGGGATTTGGATGGAGTGAGAGTGAATTATAGAGAGGCTTTGGAGACAGAGGAAGAGAGACAGGGAGGATGTGGATGTAATGTAAGTGAGAGGACGTATTTGTCCCACCCTGTCCTGCATTGCCTGGGAGCCTGGATGATGTGAGGAGGCTGAAGTGAACTGTTCACAGAGAGCAGGCAGAAAATGTGAGAAATGTGCGCGTTGGCTGCAGGGACGAGGGGGAGAACGCTGGTTTTTCAGGCACGCAGGGACAGCCTGCAGAGTTCTGCCAAGAGAAACATGGCTCTGTGTTCCTTGCAAGAGCTATGGGGATGAGAGAAGAGGGAAGGGGCAAAAGAGAGAGAGGAGAGAAGGTGTGTGTGTCTGTGTGTGTGTGTAGAGATGAGGGGTGCAGGGGGTTGAAGAAGAAGACAAGGGACTCCCAAGGGCACCTCCAGGGGCCTAATGCCAAAAGATGTATAAGATACGACAAGGCATGACATGACCTGGCGTGTAGATCATGAGCGAAAATGTCTTTTTGTAAAACTTGCTACATTACAGTAATTGGGATTACACATAAAATATGCCCTCTGTAGTTTCACAGTATGTTATGGATGATAATCATATATTACGTCTGGTTCTACATGTGTAAGTTCATCCTAAGTTTTCATAAAAGATAAAATCTTAAGATGTCCAGTGAGCTGTACAAGGCTGTCAAATGTATAAAGTTTCGTCTGTAAGAGATACGGCGATAAGGGTAAGGGAGTGAGCCACAGCCCAGGCCCAGATGTCCACTTTCAGCTGTCCTGGCTGACCACTGCCTCTCCTGCCAACACTCGGCTGAATATCCCCACATCGCTGCAAATATGTAAATATGTTGACTTGGAAGGATGTCCTCTTCTCTTCCGACCTTGTAGCACTTTTGGAGAGAAGCAAGACAGCGGAGAGGAGAGAAAACAGCTCCAGCGCTCCATATAAGGGCCTGCTTTGGGCTCGAACACCGTCTTCTCATCACTTTCTTCTCCACTGGGCCATTACACAACTGGGGTAACACATACTGGAACCCTAACCTTCAACACTTGGTATACACACTCAGACACACGTACACACTACATGGTGAGATGTGGACTTATGGGTATAAGATTTAACCGGACTCCTTGGGTCGCGTACGCTGTGTTCCACTCAAAAGTGAAATGATGCTTTTGCTGCAGGTGTGGCTCATTCTCCTTTTTATGACCACATTCAAGCACGAGGTAGAGGCGGAAAATAACTAACAAGTTTAACCAAGTACTGCACTTGACTACAAGTTTAAGGGATTTGTAGCACTTTGTACTTTGGTAATGCAATTCTACTCCATTGTATTTCAAGTCATTTAACTGCATTACATTTATTTGACATGATGGATGGATGGATTTAACATTATCAGGTCTAGTTATAATGCCCGTTACACATTGCCTTACAACCCATTAAAGTCTTTGAAACAACCCTAAAAGAGGTGATTTTTTTGGAATCACTGTTGTTAAAGCACTTTAAATTTGCGGTATTGGTATTTTTACTTAAAGCCACTACGTGTAGGATTTGAAAATGTCTGACTTTGGCGCCCCCCTGTGGTGTTATCAGAAAAGATGGGTTGTTCAGCAATGCACGCTTGACAAGCCACCTCCCCCCACTGTGGAGACACGGAGATGAACGTGCCGAAACCAACAGCGGCATCAGCCTCTACTTCGAATGGAGTTTTGCTACTTTTACTCGAAGTACAACTGAACACTTCAAGAGCACAACTGAGCATGCACACACACACACACCCTCACCCACGTGTCCTGTGACAGACGTATTTCAGACCAGTCATCACCTCCGTTTCCCAGGCTAGGCAGTGTAGTATATAGTAAGGCTGTTGCTCATCTCTGTAGCGGCACCTCCCCGCCTACAAGCCTCCTTGTCCCTGCTGAACTCTGTGTGCCCTTTCAGGCCTGGATGATTAAAAAGGGGGAAGAGAAGACAGAGAAAGACAAAAACCTCACTCATTCTCATTTTCCAGAACTCTACCTCTTTACTTGGTATGTGTGGTCGGTTGACTGTG